>NW_008614595.1:0-3149 GCF_000691845.1 Merops nubicus | reverse complement strand
GGGGGGCGGGGGAGGTAAAGAGTGCTAAAGAGAAGGAAAGCCTGTTCTGAGGGCAAAAATGCTTCCCTTGCAAAGCTGCACTTTCACAAAGATTTAAACGGCAGTAAGAAGATGATATTTATGAACTCTAATAAAATGTAATTCTTCGTGTAGATAATATTTTTTTTTCACTCCTAAATTCCATCTCTGAGGAATGTTACAGACACCAGTGTATATTAGGCCTTTCTGTTTGTGTTTCCTGCTCTGCTGTATATCACCCTAAAAAACATGTATTTATTGATCTGAGTAGGAACCAATTATGGTGTCCATAACCTGGGATTTTCAAGGACTGTTCCTAATCATGATTCCATTGAACTGAGTGGTAGAATTATCTCTGGAATCAGCAAAAACAGAATTAGGACCAATATTATGTGGATTTTTTATTTTATTTCATTTTATTTTTTTCATTGATTTGCACACTTTTTGTTTCTCTCAGATTCTAGCATTTTTGGCTTATAAACAGTTTGACTAATAATAAAACTTAGAAACATCTGGGTATAGAGAAGCAAAATAACATATTCATGAAAATATAGAGAAATAAACATTCCACATAATGAGGAGTTTCTCTTATTCAAAGTTGCTTTCTATGCAGTTAAAAATCCATTTGTGAGACGTATGATAAAAAATTATTTTTTGTGACTAATTTTATGGACTGCGTTCTGCTGCTGTATGAGGTCCAGCCATAGAATATGTGTAGCTAAAATTCTTATATGTAGTGGCTGTCATGTTCTCTTGAAATACTGTTTTTCATTCTGAGTGAGACTAAATCTTCACTTTCCAAGGGACAATATCAGTTATTTAAAGGCAACATTTGTTTTCACAGTTTTTACATTTCCCTCTTTGGGGACAGTTTATGCAGCACTATTGGTCCAAACTGCAAATGTGCAGTAACTGAACAAACCTCTGTTGCAGTGAACAGTTGTGCAGCTTAAAGAGAGAGTGAGAGCATCACCCCGACGTGGCAAATAGTACCATGATGAAGACTTCCAACTAAGAAGGTAAAAGAATTGCAGGATCTATTTGGATTTTGGACACTAAATGAAAATAAACCTTCCAAATTCTAAAGGCAAATATGCCCTATAAAGTCTTCTAGCATGTCTGGCCTATGTTACTATTATCATTACTCATATGAGATCTTCATTTCGTCTCTCTGCTGCACTGGGATATTTCTAAAATCTGATTTTTTTCCTATTTTTTTTTTCTTTTTAAGAAAAAAAAAAATGAAAAGTATTTCCTGCCATTTCTACCCCACAATATGTCCTTTTTATTTTTCAATTTTTCTTTCATCTGCAATGTCCTGACACTTGATTGAGTCCATGTTGAAAGAGAGATGAATTCTATCTATTCTGCTGGTCATGTTCTGCTCTGTGCTTCTGTTTATTTAGCCTGGAGTACTGAGATCCCTACCTTCACCGGTGTGAGGTTGTACATTACAGACAACCATTTTTATGATGAACTAGGTAAACAAGAATCTGTTAAGAAGACAACTTCAGGATTTTCCTAAACTGTTTTGATCACTTTGCAGTTGCTTCGCTTCTTCAGGTTTTCCATTATTGGGCTCATTTGACAGCTCCTTCTAGAAAATTTAGCAACATGATATTATCAAATGATATTTAATGACTTTAAGCTAGAAAAGGGTAGATTTAGGTTAGACGTTATGGAAAAGTTCTTCAATATGAGGGTGATAGATCACTGGAATAGATTCCCCAGAGAGGTGATGGAGGCCCCATCCCTGGGGACATTCATGGTCAGGCTGGATGAGGGTCTGAGTAGCTTGATCTAGTTCGAGATGTCCCTGATTATAGTAGGGGGGGTTTGCCTAGATGACCCTTGGAGGTCCCTTCCAACCCAAACATTCCATGATGCTATGATATTTTACCTGGGGTCTGAGAATAAGCAAATACCTTTCACTGAACTTTTAATTCTGAAATATACTGTGTTGATACAGCAAGGTTTCATTTGGCTGGAGTTGGCTACCCTTAAGATTAGAACACTGCATTTTCTGCGTGCAACTCCATATGAAATTTGATCTGTGGAGCATGCCATACCTTGATCAGAGCTCTGCTCTATGATGTATCATTTCAGGGCTCCCAGCATCAGAAAGGGATGTGACATTTTACAACTTGCTGTTACCTTTTCTGTATGTCTATGTACCTTTCTTACTGAGATCCAGATAAACCAGCATCTCCTGGTGCAAACCAGTCATTTTTACCATGAAGTTTAGCTACATCAAAAAGACAGTGTTCTGCCTTTAGGTGTTAAATTCTGAGGCACATACAACAAACAAATAAAAAATAGTTTAGAATATGGAATAGGTATTTGCTGTGTGATCTTTCACACTGAGTAGTCTAAAATATGACAGCTATTATTATCTGGACTAAACACAGGGACAACTGAGGCACAGCCTTATGAATCCTTTTTCTGATGACATACACTTTCCTTCAATTTTACAGCATACTCCACTAGCCAGAAAGAGGTTTTCCTCTCATTTAAAAAAAAAAAAAAAAAAAAAAAAAGTTTAATTTAAAAAAAAAAAATTCTATACTTTCTTCATTTAGTCAGTCATGGTCACGTCTATTCTGTATATGCAGGAAGTGCCTGAAGTTAATCACAGCACTATCAGAGAAAGTATCAAGGTCACAGAAGTATAGGCCCCAATCCTTATACTTAAAATTTATTTTCATCACTGAATGCTGGACATCTTATCTTTACAGATTTTTGAGAGGAAGTGTTGGCTTAAGAGCTTGGAAGGTAATCCTTGCCTCAAAATAGTCTGCTGTCTAAATCTAAGTGTCCTTTACGATAATTACTGAAGGATACCAGTGAAAGAAACATGAAAAGTTAGATGAGAGAAAGCGAACTCCTTGTAGCAGAGCATTAACTAGTACTTTTATTAACAAAAAAAAAAAAAAATAATAAAAAAAAAAAGGAATTATTTTGGATCTTCCCACAATGTGAATGGTCATGGAACATTCCTTTCACCTCAAAATGTTAAAGTGAAAAGATAATGAACCGTTTGAGTGAGGCAAGGAAAAACAGATATAAACAAGCAGCAAGAGGAGGAGACACTGAAAGGAAAGAAGTGAAGTAATGAGACCGTAAAGTTCCCC
>NW_008614594.1:41666-48166 GCF_000691845.1 Merops nubicus | reverse complement strand
AGAGCTGCTCCCGCTGCCTCCTCTCCTGGTATAACTCTCTACATGTCAGGAATGACTTTTGAACACCATAAATCAACCCTCTAGATTGCTAGAAGCAGACGAGTTTTGGTCAGAAGATGTCAAGAGATACCAGACTGCAATAACTCATAAAGGCACCTGCCTCCTATTCACAGGTGGAACATTTCCAGAGATAAATATCAGGATAATGAAGTTATTATCTAGACTCTCTTGATGAAGAGGAAATCTCAAAGAACTCATTTTTTACTTTTTTTTTCTTTGTTTTGTCCCCAAGAAGTAGTAAAAGAGAGATCCAGCCTCTAGCACTGCAACAAGTCTGCTGTCAAGACACGCATTTATGTTCAGTGTGTCAGTCAATGCATTTGAAAAGTGAGTTTTTTTCCTATGGAGAGGGAAATCTCTCCCCTCACCACCTCTCCTCCTCCCAAGAAACGCAGATAAGCAATAAACAATGTGACTTTCTTCACTTGAACTTTGCAGCGTATTTCAGAACTGTTTCTAGGTACCAAAGGTATTCATTCCCATTTTTGTCATTTATGGAGAGGTAGAATTCATTGGAAGCTCTGGCTGCAGATCCCAAGGTGAAAACACAATGCAGGAGGTTTCTAAGTCTAAATCCTGACCTGAGACATCTCCAAAAGAGCTCCAGTTGAAACCATGGAACAAAATGAAATAAATTAGTTGTCTTTTCTACCATAGTATAAAACCTACCAAAACCTCGATGTGGTAAATCCAGGTTCTGGTGCAGTAAAATGCCACATTTTTGAAAGCAGGACTTGAAATGTGCTCAGTAAAATCCAGAGGTAAATCAGAGTAATAATCTTTCAGTTACTTAGATTTGTCCAGTGTGAAATAAGTTTTTCTGGAGACAGGCATATCCCTTATAGAAAAAAACCCATCTTATCGAGCTCTCATTGTACAGGAAATTCTATCGATCCTTGCAAGCACTCCCAGAGAGGTGTCATGAACTGGGGCATGTCCTCAAGACTGCACTTACTCTGACCAGTTATCAGAAGTCATTCATTTAGGGTTAGGATAAAGGCATGTTACTGGTTTTCTCCTGCTTTCTTATAAGAACTCTCTTTAGTTCAAAGCTCTTAGTCTAATGACCCTCACCAGAATTAATACAGCCTTTATGGAAAATACAGTTTTGTTTCATTGTACCATGAAGAAAAGGGGAAAATAAAGAGGAAAATAGGATTGTAAAGTAATGCCTTTAAAGATATAAATATAGCACATAAAGCTTCTTAAAAAAAAAGACAGGAAATAAAAAAAAAGGTGCATACCATTTTTCCTGACAGTAGGATTAAGACACCTGATTAAATTTGTATAAGAGACAGTTATGATTTTTTTGAGTGAGACTTCACTGTTTTCTTTAAATAAATATTTAAAAAAAAAAAAAATCCTTACAGGAGATGTCTCACAAAATTACATTTTGTTTTTTTTTCTTCCCTGATCAGAGGAAAATTAAACTTCAGGAAAATAGCTGGAGCTTCAATTTTCCTGCTGTGAGAGGGTATTTGAGACACATTCTGGTCAGCTGTTGAATTTAGTCATTACCCAGATTTTTTACTTATAGATGGATGCTATTTCAGGTCTTAAAATTCTGACTTTTTGCCACCACCTTTTTTTTATCCAGTTGTGCTTTATAAGGAGTATCAGACTACTTTAAGGCTTTGAGGCAGCAGGTGATAGGAATAAAGAGGTTTTACATAGCTCTACAAGCTTCATATGCATAAAGCATACACGAAACAAGAAAATGAAGGCAACGTTTCTTTTTTCCAGAAAACTACTGCAAATAAAATGATTGTTTATCAATAAATACATAATGCACTTTACAATCGCATGGTAAACAGTGGGAGCTGAATGAATTTCAATTACGCAGACCAAAGATATTGTGTCATCCATTATATAAATCAAACCTAGGCATAGGCCTGTAAGCTTTTGCTGCTTCACTGATTTTTATTGCTGTGCCAAATGATAACTGGAAACCATATAGAACAAGGCAAATTAAGAATCTATTGGGGGAAAGTGCAATTGGAAATGAACATCCTCCTGGAAGCTACATTCATGAGCCAAATGCCTCATGAGATTTTATCTTCCATGCACAATGTGATGATATTCTTGTGCATATATGGTTAAATTAATTTTCCCTTATCAGCATAAAATTGTAGCTGGCCAAAATAGATTAGAACTGCATAATACGTTGGATCACATTTTATTTAGGTGGAGAGAGGAAAATATTTAATTTCAGCCTGGAATGGTATTGAGCAGAATAAATGATTGAGTTCAAACAAAGAGATCGTGCTTTCCAGGTTTTTTTTTTTTTTTTTTTTGTTCTTTTGTTGTGTGAATGAAAAATAAAATGATCTAGAAATTTGTGACAAGATGATGATTTTCTCAGTTGCAGAAGAGTGAAAAGAAAATTATTTCTTTGTGCTCAAACAGGAACTTCTGATCCCACTGGAGTCCAATCTCACTCTTTGAAAGATTATTCATTTTTTTGGGGTTCTGTCAGTTTGTGCAGTTTGAGGCCAAGGCGGGAAGAGGTGGTTTGTGTCCTACAGGACTATCCTCTAAATGAACTCTTCTTCTAAATAACAGCAAAATACTCATGTCTGTTAATAAAGTGCAGCTTGGTCTGCAGATGATAAGTAGTTGACTTCAAATCACCCCAGCCAACTTTTACTATTAACGTGCTAGTAAGATTACTTTTGCCTTTTAGAGCAGTAGCTTCAGTTCATTTGTAACTACTCTAAGCAAGCGGTGTCAGGGCCACCAGCCCGTATGTGCCAGGCTTGTCCCTCTGCTAACACACACAAATGGGTTTGTTTTTTTTTTTTTCTTCAGCCACAATGCCATGGAGAATTATTAGCCTTCAGCTATTTTTTATGAAAACTTTTGAAGAAGACATCTAGTGTGTGCCTTAGCTTCATGTTTCAATGACAAGAATCCTTCAAACGAGACAGGAAAATATCTGCAGTAGAAAGAGATTTATTTTGATGGCTACTGCTAATTTCTATGATGTAGGTATTTTTTAATCCATAATTTGAGCATTGTTAAATTGAACTGCTGATCATTTAACTTAAGGTGAGATTTAATTGCTTATTTTTCCATTTGAGTGATTAATTTTGGTGTTGGGTATTTCACTGTATTTCTTCAATATACAAGATTTAATTTATATCTGTTTCTGCTCAGTCTTCAAGGAGATAATATTTTTGTGTGCTGCACTAAACCTCACAACAGCCAGCTGTATTGCATTAAGTCCCTCAGAGGCTGATGGCACCACTGACACATGCCTAAGCTTCCTTCAGACCAGAATGGAATCTCAGCTGTTTGAGAGTTTGGGAGCTAATCTCTATTTACAGCAGCTCATTAGGATGGAAAACAGCTTCTCCAAACTGCATTTAATAAGAGAGGTTTAATCTAAAAATGCCTCGAATAACTCTTACTTTGCTGTTAATTAGGCAGTAGTTCATGGAATGCTATGGGTGAATGGAGCTTCCTGAAGAAATAGGCATCCTGCTATATACATAATGGAAAATAGATGTATTTGCTTCAAAAGTTACAATGCCATCTCCACACAAGACTATCAAAACCATGGTAAGAAGTCTTCGCTGTCATTAAAAGGGTAACCTTGTTAATGTCTGGGGAGATGGACGTTTAATGGCTTTATGGAGGGAAATGGTTCTGTCAGAATGTGGGATTTTGTTGAAACCATAGAGGGGGTAGTTACAGCTTCCCTAGAAATTGTTAGACTAGACTTTATTTATTAAACAACAGAAGAATTTGGCTTACTAAAATATATAAGTTAAGAATAATGAAACTGAAGTTTGCCCCCTGTAATTTTGTTTTTAGAAATTTTGTGCATCACAATTAAAATTGTTCATAGATTCTTATACTCCATACCAGCAGTCTTGTGTGCCCAACAGTATCAGCCGGTTTCATGAAGGACATTCTCTTTTCTTGTAGATCTCACTTCTATCTCTAGACCACCACATTCATCAGCAACATTTACACCTTCTTATTTGAGGCACATCCCATTGGGCAACCTGATGAAATGAGAGACATTGAAATAAACAGTAAATAACAATAATTCACCAGGTATCTATCAACTAATTTTACCAGTAACAGTAATGTATTTGGGTAAATTCAGTAAACTAAATCTGTTTGAAATAACTGCCAAAATAGATTGCTCAGTTTGAGTTCTTTGTGATACAAATCAGATATTTTAAACAGTCAACATGTATGTTAGCAGAATTTAAAAAGTACATTTCAATGCATAATCCCTGTATTTTAAGGAGAAGAAATAACACTCTTCAAGGCACCAGAGTATGAATAATAGAGTTCATTAAAAAAAAATAATTTATGGAAAAAAAATGGAAAAAATCCTCACACTTCCCTCCCCACAATCCCAGCCTACCCCAAGTGGAGAGTGGAAGTGGCATCTATTGTGGTAAAACATTCCTTGGGCTGCCTGTATTGGAGGAAATGAAAAACCATTAAACGGACAATAGAATAAAAATGCAATGAGATGTTCAGAGAATCCATCAATAAAAGGATGGCAAGCAATTGCTAAAGACATCCCTTTCTAAATGTAGCTTTATTGCCAGAGGATGGAAAACAGGGAGACTCTGCAAACAATTGAATTTATGGTAATGGCATATAAGCATATTGTACCACCAAAGCAAAGCACAGAGCACATATAAATGACAAAATATACTGATGTCCCATGGAAACCCTTGTGCTTTGCCTATTATGGAAACTGTTGTAGTCTGATATTAAAATCAAATACATTGAAAAATGCTTTAGGAGGCAGTGAGTGGGTGATATTCTGCTTTGTATCTGCTTTAAGGTGAATTGTTGGACTAGAAGTGATTCAAGATGTGAGCAGTTTACTGTTTACTCAAGGTAGTTTTGTTTCTTAGCTCTGGTGATACCTGGACAGTCTGATGCTCTTTACCTTGGCAGTTTATGGGTAAATTACCTCAGGATAATTTGAGTCAATCTGAATTTTAAACCTGCTTGAAAATGCTCTGTCACTGTGTTTATTGAACCAGCAGAGGTGACTGCTAAAGAACAAGCAGGAAGAAAATAATTAACTGATGGGCTGAGAGATGGAGCTTGCCAATAACCAGGTAAACTAGAAAGGGGAAAAAAAATTCTGCCACAGATCACAGATATCTCTTCAGGACAAAGCCCCAGACAAAGTCTGATGGCACTAAAACCCTGTGGTTGAAAACCCACAGGCACCAGGAATCCTAAACTTTGAGACAGCCTGTGCTAGGCAGGCAGGCCAGTGTTGGGGAGAGGGGTTGGGGAAGGCTTTCCTGTAAGGCATGTTTTGGTTTTTGTGTGCAAATAAATTGCTGGCGTGTTTTCAAAGAGATTATTTATGTGTGGTTTGTTTTTCTTTTTACTCCATGTCCCCACTTTGCAGTGCCAGCAGCCACCTTCAGCAGCCATGCCTCTCCTGGTGACCATGGGGGTGTCCCTGCTCCTGCAGCCTCCCTCCCCACTGCTGCCTCTGTATAACCACCCCCACTGCAGTGCTGTTGGCTGGGCCAGCGAAGCACCACAGATTTAAATGCAGTCTGGGGTTTTATGTATATATGTATTTATTTATTTTTTATGTGTAGTCCCTGCTACTGCCAAGCAGAGTTGGCAAGAGGGTTCTAATGGGGTTTGGTAGGATGTGGGTGATCATCTTTCCACAGTGACCTGACAGCAGGCATAATGTGTTTGGGTGTCTCTGTGGATAGGGCAGTGGGCATTGATGGGGTTAACCTGACTCTGTTGCTACCCCTTGCTCAGTCAAGAGTCTTGAGATAGTTCTCTGAAAAGTACTGAGAGGATGGAGGGTTTGCTAGATTTATTTTCTGTAGATTTAGGGTTGAGAACAGTGCTTGGAAACAGAACAAATGGGAATAAAATAAGCCAGGCCGCTATGTGTCATTCAGGAGCATCTGCTTTCCCTAAATTCACCTAAGGTGATTTTTCTGTAAGTCCTCATCCTCTGCAAAGACTGAATCTTCAAAGAAACTTCCCATGCTAACAAGTCCTAGCTTGGAGAAACAGAACAGCAAAACCATCTTTGTAAAGAAACAACAATAATAAATAAAAATCAGATTTCTAAGAATTATTCCTCAGACCTCACTAGCAAACACCAAGGATGGAAGATACAGACTTCTGAAAATGATAGAAGGTTGCTACAAGGTAACCAGCAGAGAGATACTTGCTGGCTTTCAAAGCAATATGAGTCAAGGGGAGCCCATAGAAATTAACTGGAGAAATTAAAGTAAATTCTGGAAGCCCATCTCAGCTTGGCCCCAAGCAGAGCAGAATGCCACTAAGTGTGAGCAAAAATGTGAGAATGGCCAGCTGATGGCCCTGCTGAGGTGGTGGGACAAGCTGCTAGCAGGCAAAATAGCTGTAAGCCAAGCTTCTGTTTTAAAGATAAAGCTTCAAATGTTAATGGCTTT
>NW_008614594.1:5233-41635 GCF_000691845.1 Merops nubicus | reverse complement strand
AAAGCTTTGTGTCTCTCTCCCTGAAAATGTTTCCTAAAAATCTAATTACATTGTTGCTGTTATTAATGACTCCATCTTTCCTGAAATAAAACATTTCTGATTTATTGGAGGTGTTTTGTTTTACACTGATTTACTCAAAGCATTAAAAATTGCTATACCTCTGGAACGCACATAAATGACAGAGGCACAGTAATGTGAGTTCTGCTGAAAGATTTAAGCCTATCATTCCAAGATGTGTCGTTGTCTTGGCAGCAAACAAGGATTTCAGTACTTTTGAGACATTTGCCTTTAATTGTGGAGGACTGGCATCACCAGCTGCAGAAATGTTTCAGCCTTAGAAATGCTTGCTCTCCTCATTAGCATCTTATTGAGGCACTGATTACAAAGAGAAGGGCTGAAGGGGTATCTGTAGCATGGCTGTCTTGACCTGGGGGCAAGTAGGGCCTTGTAGGTCTTGCTGAGCCTGGCCTCAGGAGGTCTCTTGGATCTTCAGATGGTTAATTTCCTTAAGCAGCTAAAGGTCTGCAGTGTGGTAACATGTTACAGGCAGCAGCTCTCTGCACCTTAGCTGAGAGGGGGTTCAAGAGCGGTCACAAATCCGATAAAGCTTGGGAGTAACTGTGGGAACGTTGAGGGCTGGGGTAGAGACTGGTTGTGTTCCTTCATAGGGCGTGGTGAATGGGGTCATGTTATTTCTTCCATCTTTATCCTATGCGTCCAGGGGTTTGATGTGTCTGGTGCTGGTGTCCCAGGAGCAGCCCTGTAAGTATAACAGAGTGTATGGGGAGTGGAGGTGTGGTATTCTGGTTTCAGCCTGAGCAGCTCAAGAGCTGTACTCTTGTTTTGCTGTACCACTAGAGCTGTTGTGATAAAATATGTATACAGATTAGTTTTTATAATAGGAAAAAAATTGGGTGGCTCTGTCTACATTTTTTGGAAAGCCATGATAGAAATTAACATTGATAAAATCTTTGTGACTGTGCCACTTCTTTAATTATGAATGCTTCAAACTTTGTTTGTCAGAAAGCTGTGCTGGACTTTCCAAGCACTGATATGCAGCCACGGCTGCTGCTTTCTCCCCAGGAACCACCTCTCTGACCAGTCACTACTGGCACGATGGTGGTTTGATGAGCCCTGCCAAGGCTGGCAACTTTAAATCACAAGCTAGTCATAATAAGAGCTCAGTAGCTGTCCTTGCCCCTGCTTCCTCCTCTTATCCTGCAACCAGGAATCCTGATGTACTCAGCTGTCTTTAAGCACAGATCTCATTCAGTACTGTCTTTGTCATCCCCAACTTTCTTTTTTCAAGCAGAATGGCTGAAAAGTAGCAAATGCAACACTGCACCTGGTGAGGTCCAGCACTGTAGAAATCTTTCTGAAGGCTGGAGCTGGGCTCTATTTTTGTATAAATTAAATAAGCTCTTTACAGCGGGAGCTGTGCGTTTCCTTGTCAATCACTGCCTTCTGCCAAGTTCTCAGCTTTCATTCCTGATCTGTTCACCATCAGCCCTGTCTTCAATTTATTCAGTATAAATTGAGATGCTGTAATTGGACTTCTCCAAGTCTGCACAACCTTGTCTTAAAGTACCCCAAGTTTCTTATCCAGGTTTCAATTACTCCTCTGATGAACTACAGGCATCTTGCTTCCTTGCTTATTAAGCAGCTTATCTTGGTTGTAGTCCTAAGAAACTCTATAATTTTAGTTGCACACCTTTTGTAATTAGGCTTTGGTCTTTTCTGATCTGGCTGGTGCTACCTTAGCCCATCTAAACAGAGCAGAAAAAAGGCATAAGAAAGAAAATGTTACCACAGTTAACAGTCAACAGTATAAAGAACCCTGGCTGTACATGTCAGATGCTGAATCCTGTAAAGCTGCAGTGTTGAGCAGACCAAAAAGGTGCTAACACAGGGCCAGAAACTGCAAAGACAAGCAATGTAAGATAGACTATCTTTTCACAAAAACTGGTTATTGCCTTTTTCTGCTGTCAACCCGTACCAATTATGTATACACTGGGAAGATAAGCTTGACTTGGGATTACAGATAAACATCTGAAACTTCATCAAATGGCAACATGCACCTAACAAGCCGCTGAAGTACAAATATTCTGATTTTTCACCTGCAATAATACCCCAAAGTTAGAAAAAGATTTAGGATTTGTAAATGTCATTTATCCCTTGCAAAAGGGAGCCTGACTTGAAAACATTTTAAGGCACTTCAAATTAGAAATGTTTTAATCATGTATGCCCACTGGTGAGCACACATAACAGCAACAAATATTTATCCAAATGGATGAATGCAAGAATCCATTTCAGCCTTAAGCTGTCACTGCTCCTAACCAGTCACATATTTCACTGGTGAGTCTTGCTGACATGCAGTCTTCCTTGCTGAGACCAAGTCACTCATCAGGCTGTGCCAACTACACTGGCCACCCAAGCCAGTCCATCTGCTAGCCTTTCACATGGGAACAATCTGGGGCTCTGTTTCTGGAGGTGAGCAGTACTGCCAGGATCTTGTTCAATGTGATGCACTATGGGCACTACAGGAGACTGATAAAAAGTTAAATCAGACACTTGCCTGGCACCATTTCAGTTATTCAGTGGGACAGTGCATGGTAGTGCCTGCCAGTGTTGCTGCTCATTTAGGCACCTTTAAATGTTGTTCAAGCAGGAAGAAGTTTTAGGAAATTATTGCAAAGCAAGTAGCATGGACATGGTGCTGTGTCATAGAGCAGAATCTTTTAAAACTGATTTCAGTCTTTCTGGGTCAGAGTTCATCTTTTTTCCTTTGAACTCCTGTAGTAAAATTGAGTCTATGCTCAGTGATAAAGGTTTGGTTTTTTTCTCCTTTGTTAGAGCCTTGAATGCCTCTAGTTTTCAAACAGAGAGGCTAATCCTTTAACTGACATGAAGAAGGTGCCTCATAAGTATACATGGATCTGAAGGGGAAACTAGCCTTCATGTGTGGGATCTGAGACCCAAAAAAGTGTGACTTGTATATTTAACTTCTGTCCTCTTGACAAACAAGTGTTTTCTGTAGTAAGATAAACTCTAGCCAATATCATTTTAGGGCTAAACCTGAAAAAATCTGGAAGAAGGCAGACTATATTCAGTTGTTAAAAATGCAGTGGAGTAGTATGGAAGGGTTTTCTGAGGATGATGCAGTAAAACTGCATCAGGGCTAAGTTGTCAGAGCAATTTCAGCACAAGTTTCTGGTGCCTGCTCTCCAACTGCAAAAACTGCACGTGCGCTAGCAAGTTTCCTCAGCCCAGAAAATGAGGCCCTTAAAATTGACTGAGAATTATGTAGGTATGGATTAAACCATACAGGCACAAAACGTTTCCTTCAACTGATTCTTCAAGCAAAGAGTAGGGACTATGGGTGCCTGGTTGAGCTTTCTCTCTTGAGAGCCACAGGAGACTTTCTCTGTGAAAAGTAATGCCAGATGTGCCCCACCCAGCCTTTCTCCCCGCTCCAAAGTGAGGGTGCTAGCCTCCGCATGCAAACTAGTAGCTTTAAAGAAAAACCCCAACATCAGCTGCATAATTCAGAGCACTCTGCATCACTCATGTCTCTACAATGTATCTCAGGGAGGACTGGCATGGTGCAGAGTCTCAAAAGCCTGAAAATCAAGGGGGCTGGGAAGAGCCCTGGCATTGTTGGCCGAAGGGGATGGCTGTTTGCATGTGGCACCAGCAGAACATGCTCCATGCAGCTTGTCTCCAGTGGCCTGGCAGGCAGGGTAGCAGCCTTGCTTCTTAGCCTTTCTCTGGATTTACTGCTTTGCACATGAAATTAATAAGATTTGTCATAAAAAATATTCACATTGACCATCTGTGTTAATAATTGACTTAACAAGGATCTAACTGCCTCAAGCCCATCCCAGAGAAGTTAATTGAGAGGATTGTGTTTGTAATCTGCCTTGAGAGTCCTAATCTTCTGTTTTAGCGCTGCCAAGCCATGGATTGATTGATTGATTTGGTCTCGTGGAGCAAAATAACAGCCTTCTGAGCCAGACTTTGGCCGTTTCCCAAAGAGAAAGTACACAGCATGAGGAACCAGGAAAAAACCCACAGGTTTCTTCATGGTATTTAATTGTGGGTTGCTAAATCCTGCTTCTTAGAAAATGCAAACCAGTAAATGTTGAGCTCTCAGGTATGCTTCAGGTCCTATGAAGATGTTGTTGTTAGTAGTGAAGTTTTTATCTGAGAATCAGTGTGAGGAGTTTAAACAACAAAACAAAACAGGAGGTTACTTCTGCCTTTAGAGGGATGGTGGGTGAGGTCTTAGGGAGGTAACTCTCTCGTAGGCTTGGGGACCTCCTCACCAGAGGAACTTCCCAACTACTTGAGCCACTGTATGAAGAGCAGGTCAGAGGGTGGCAAAACATGATTCTGGTGAGAGAAGGAAAGATCACCCATGGAGAAAACCTGCTGGAAACTGCCACTGCAACTGAAATATAGAGAACTGCAGGGAAACACACTGGACAGCCTGCCAGGAGGCCTAATTCTTCATTTTGTGCCACAGGCAGACTAACTGCACCTAAGCTATTTTTTTGTTAATATTTTTAATAGACAATAATTCTAAGCATAAGACAGCTAATACATTTGCTCTGTTCAATATTTTGTCTAATTTGATTATCTCACTGAAAAAATCCTAGTTCTTTCCTGTGGGCAACTAGTGTGTGATGTAGGTGCCGATCCCATAAAGTGCAAGATGTGTGTCCCCTCTTCAGGAAAAGCAGGCAAGCCTCCCTAGGAGCCAAAGGAATACATTTATTGCACCCAGTGTTTTCAGACACGGGCAGCATCCACATTGGTATAATAAAACATTTCTTCTGGGTGAATGGACTATATTCATAGACTGGTTCTTTCCTTTTTTGTTTCATATATGGGTTGTTAAGTGTTTTTACTGTTCAAATCACTGAACTATATATGAATTTTCTTTGAACTTACATTTCTTTCATTATCCACCTTGCCCTCTTCAGCTTTCTGAGAACCAGAGCCAGTGCAAAGCAGGAAGCCTGCCAGTGAAGTCCAATATCTGAGGGTGATATGAGATTACAGCCCAAATCTAATAAGGATAGATTAGTTTTATTTCCCATTTAGCCATGAGCATTGCTGGTAGAACAAGATATTAAATCAAACTTCTTAAATTGTACCTGTACTCTGAGCAGCTGGTCAGCTGTACCAGTACTTTCTCTTACATCTTGAAAGATCACAACCAAGACTTTCCAGAAGCAATGCAAGCCTAAAGTGTATCTGGCATATTCAGGTAAATCACTGAAATGAGCCTGAAATTATTTTTATCCAGACTCCAGGAAACAGATCTACGGTACTTCTAAACTGTGTGTTTCTTTCATGCAACTCTGTGGTGGGCTTTTTTTTCCTGCTTGACAAACTCTTTGCTGCACAGTAGCATCTGTTAAAGAAATATACTGTGTGAGTCAGTGCAATTTTAAAGGGAGAAAGGATGGCTGGTAATGGCTACGGCTGCCTTAGTTTGCATGATGTTTGCTGCTTCAGCTGCTGTGGAGCTGAGCAGGGGGTAGGAGAGGGAAGTGTCCTCTGGAGAGTCTGATTCACAACAAGCCATCTTAGTTCAGTTCTGTAATGAGAGATTTTTCCCTTATTTGCAATTAAAATGTCAAATAACATTAGAAGTATTTGATTTGTGCTCAGTCACAGTGCAATTCTGCAGCTTACTGACTTCAAGGAAAGTCTTGTGAGATGCTTCTTTTTTTCAAATCCAATTACAGTACCAGACTGAAATTAATTTACTGAATCATTGATTTTCGAAGGGGCAGAAGGTGGTTTCAGCCTTTTGGGAAACAGGACCTGGGGAATACAGGTGTCTTCCCTTGTTTACACAGTGGTGCTCTTTTTGGCGCATAGAGTCTGGAAGCACTCAGCTGCCACCCACCAATTTGGGCTGTGCTCTAGTTAGGCCCTCAAACCCACTAAGCCAATGCATATTCATTTTGAAAATGGAGGCAATCATGCAAAATAGAAGTTAACTGCTCTCCTAGAGGTCTCCAATGATTTCTTTGCCATTAGCAGCATTGCTAAGCTTAATCAGCTGTGGACAAGTTAAAGCACAACCTCATTTCAGGGGGAGGAAGAGCAGTGTTCAGTTGAGTGGTGCCTGTGTGTCGATCAGTCACAAGTGGGGTCCCAGGAGTGGGCAGGTCATATATCAGTGACTGGGATGGAAATGGTATCTAGGGTATGGAGTCGAGCTGGGAGGAGGGCTGAAGGAGGTGACCACCAGCGTACTCTTGGTTTGCAACCACGTTGCAATCCAGTCCAGGTGACACTCGGGGACAATTTTCATTATGTGATTGTCCCTCCTTCAGTTTCGACAACAAATGTGTGATCAGTAAATCTTCCAAATCCCCACTAGCTGGGATACAATGTTTCACTGAAACAAGAAGCAGTAGTTCAAGGCCTTCCTAGTATTGCTTCAGGAGGTAACAGACTCAGGAACATGTGTCTCACATAGGATGTGACCCTTACAAACCAATCAAAAGCAGAAAACTTTCCTAATTTTAGTGGTGGTTCAAACTTTAGGGATTCATATTGAATGCTGAAAGAATTGTTATCTGTTGAAGAACATCTTCATTTCCCATCCTTTTTTTTAGCTACTGAGCCAAGAGTGCTCTGGAAGGAGATCAGTGTTCAGCACACGTTGCTGCACTAAGAAGTCCTCACAGGCTCCCTAGGGCAGGTTCACATTATGCCTTTGAGTGCAGAAAGAACCAAAAGGATCTGCATCTCAAGCAGGTAAATGTTATTCTGCTTATGGTCTGGAAAATATCATTATGCAGAAATTTTATGAGGATGGTGAAACCCTGGAGTAGGTTGTCCAGAGAGGTGGTAGAAACCCCATCCTTGGAAATGTTCAGGGTCAGGTTGGACAAGGATCAGAGCAACCTGATCTAGTTGAAGATGTCCTTGTGCAGGGAAGGAGGATTGGACTAGATGACCTTTAATGGTCCCTTTCAACCCAAACCACTCTATGATTCTATGAGAGGCTGCCCAGAGAAGCGGTTGAATCATCATTCCTGGATGTGTTTAGAAATTGTGTAGACTTGGTGTTTAGGGACATGGTTTAGCAGTGGACGTGGTAGAGTCAGGTTAATGGTTGGATTCAATGATCTCAAAGGTATTTTCCAACCTGAACAATTCTATGATTAAGCTGTGTTTATGAAAATCCCTTTCTCAAGCAGACTCCTGTTCTCTCTTGCTGATGTGATTCATGAAAGCTCCTCCAAGCATTGTCTTTGAAGCTTATGCCAAAGTGACCAGGGGATGACATGGCCCTTCTGGGAGGCTTTGGTGAAAACCGCAGCCTTGCAGTCTAACATAAGCAGATATTTTCCAGCACTAGTGGTGGGTTACCCTTTCCTTAGAAATTAATTTTTTAAACCTATGAGTGCCATTACATTTTTGTTACTCAGTTATTAATCTACTTTGAAAAATTTTCTGACAACGTATAGAAGATGAAATGTACAAGTGAAAAGCTTTTAGCAGATGCTGTGCAAAACAGGGGGAAAGCACACTTTGTGCTGTAGCTGGAAAAGAGAAAGCAACCAAAGAAAGCAGGGCTAGTCTCACATGTGCCTTCCATTTAATTTTGAAAACAATGATTTTATCAAAGTCCTTAATTTTTTTTAAATGCCTGACTGGTTTTCACACAGTAGTTTTTCGTTGGTGTGTAGTTGTTGGGTCGATGTGCTTTTTATCTCTTTTGTTCATTGGTTGAACTCTTTATACTCTGCCGTTTCAGTAACTTGCACTTTGCACAATGTAATGTTCAGCAGCTTACCCTGATAGACTGTCATTGATCAGAAGTGGCATTAAATAGGAGCAGAAGACTTCAGGGATCTGTGGCTGGAATGGCAGAAAAGGTAAGGAAGCTGATTCCCTTCCATTTATCCCCAAAAGTATGCTCTCTTTCTCTAAAATATGAACTACAAGTTAGGCTGTCTAACTAGAAAGACTACTGCCAGCTTTTCCAGTCCCTTTCTTATAACACAGAAACGGAGATTCAGAGATGTGCACACAGAGGAACTCAGCGCTAGATCACTCCCTGTGATCCTCCTGCTTTCCTAAAAGGCACCACCTTATGTGGAAGACCTTGTAAACATGGACCGGTCACAGAGAGATTTTTCCCACAGATAGCAAGAAGAGAGGATTTAAGGTCTGTAGTCCTTGCCTATCCATTTGTTTTCACTTGTAGTCTCAGGCAAGGCTGCTCAAAATCAAGTTCCCCACTCACAAAGAGAAGAAAACTGTATTTACTATGGGATGAACAAAAAACATAATTAAAGGGACATTTTCTAGTTGTATTTGGCCCAGAAATGTCTGTAGGATGTGATGTCAAATCATTATACCAAAGGCTGTTTTGAACTCTGCTGGTGTTAGCTCTGGGAGCAGCAGCAGCAGAGCTGGGGCAGGTGATGGAGCAGCCCTGGTTCCATGGCAGGATGGGCTGGAGCAAGAAGGCAGTCGGGGCTGAGTTGTTCTTGCTGTTCCCCTGTACTCCAAGCTGTTGGTGAAGCAGTAAGCATGAAAACTCTGTTCAAATCTTTAAACATCTTTCATCTGGAAAGGTTTCTGTTGGGAAGGCAGCATGTACACCTTGCCGTGCTGCTTAAACACTCCAGGTAAAAACAGGGCTGCATTATGCCAAACACAGCATATGGGGTGTGCGTGTGCAGCGATGAGGAAGGAGGAAGAAGATGAAGCAGCAGTGTGAGAAACCCTCTTCTCTTTCCTCCCCCACAGAAGAAGAGGCAGTGCTGCGAGTAGGGGAGAGGCACAGTGGGGATCCCACTGCTGCCTCGGTGCCCTGTCCCCTGCCACGCTGCCCTCCACCAGCCCATGCCACCCACTCACCCACGCCTGCACGAGGTGCCATGGGCAAGGTCACCTGCCAGCTACACTCATTAGAACAATTTTCAAAGTTGAAAACCAAACCACAATGACAAGGTGGGAGTTTCTGTGCCAAGCGCCAAGCAAACCTGAAAGGTTAGTTTATTCTTTAATGAAATTCCTGCTTCAAAGGCTCCATCTCATTTTCACTGGGGAACGGCGCTTTCTTTAAGCAGTGTTTAGAGGACACGGGTCTGCAAGGGTAATCATCCTCGCCTCTGGCAGGAGGAGCTCGCACTCCAGCGTTTCTGAAGAGGCTCCCTTTGTGAATAATTGAATTCGTCTCTGGAGTTCAAGATTTCTTTTTCTGTGGGACTGACTGCAGCTCTTCTTCTTAGGTACGGCTTACCGTAATTGAGGCAAAAAAATTGTATTGCAGTCGAGGGTTTTGTGAGCATGACGCATAATAAGGGTGATTGCCACAGAAAGTAATTTGTACTCTTCAGAATGGTTCCTCCAGTGGTGAACAGATCTGTAGAAAATAATTAGAAGATCTCCCACTGCCACTCATACCCAGGATAAAAAAAAAATTCAGTGTTGCTTAGGGCAGCAGAGGCATTCTTGAGCTGCAGTGCGCTGTTGGGGCCCCATGCTGGATGATGCTCAGAGTCCACCAGTTCTTGCCAGCACTGCCACTATCTAGGACTAAGAGGAGGACCAGTCAGGTCAACTGCTTGTCCAGCCCAAAAGAAAATGCTATGGTTTACATATCCTGTGATAACATGTGTTGCTTGCCTAGGCGTAGTTTCTTTTCCTTTAAAATCTCCCAGCCTTGCAGTGGTTTCTGGACTTCTCTCGAAAGATGTGTGTAGCAATGAAGGTAAAATCTGTGCATCCTGGCTCTGAGACAAACTTCCCTGATTTTTTTAATTACAGGCACGTCCTCCCTCCAGCTACCAAGGAGGTCCACTGTCCCAGGCATGTTTCAGTACATTGTCTCATCTCTGCCACCATAACCTGGTGTATAACATCCCACTGTGGCACCTACCTACCTGCCTGTGAGTTACTTTTCAGGAAAGGGGGGGAGGAACATAATAATTTGTGCTTCTTTGAGCAGGACCTCGTGTCTGGCTCCAGGGAGGAGACAGCTCCCTGCCAGCAGGCTGAGATAAGCAGCTGTGTCTCAGAAGTATTTTCTGATGTCAAATGCAGAAGCAGGGCTTAGCTGTTCATGCACATCCACATCAGCAGCAGGGTGAACTACTATTTCAGACTTTGGGCTTAAGGTAGGAATTGGGGCCAAACACAGCTCTGAAGTGAACAAAAATCCATCAAGCTGGGAGGTTTCTTCCTTGTCTGTCATCACTAAGCACAGCTACAGTGCTGTGTGGCTGCATTCAGCCAACATGATGCAACATGGCAAAATAATATTTTTAAGATGTTATTTTAAGGGGTGGAAACAAATTCTAAGGCAAGACATAGTGATCTAGTAACTCAAACAAGCTGCTCAGGGATTTTTGTGGCTATTGAATGTACCACATGGCACTTGGGCTGTCTTGTTGAACTGTGATGTATGTTTCAGATGAATAAAAAGGCGCGTTTGAGGCTTTTTTTCCCCTCACACAAAATACATTCTCTCCTGGTACAAAGCTTAAATGAACTGATAAACAGGAGAATCTAAGGTGACTGTACTCATGAATGAAAGCCCCAAATTCTAGACTGAAGTAAAATTTTCTTGAACTCTGGTATCTGCAGATAATCTCTGGGTTCTCTGTGATCTCTGCTATGAACTGAAAAACAGAACATGTCTCCTTACTATTTTTACTCCCTTCTGTGGCTGTCAATTACAACAGCTTGAATATTCTGTTCATCTTCAACTTCAAGACTTCTTGATCATCTGAGACAGATCTTTCTCTGTCAGATTTCTGAATGACAGGCAGAGATTTCATCCCCAGAGACAATTCTCTTAGCAGTCACCTGGGCATTTATCACAACTACTTTTAATATCTTCCTCAGGTAGGGGAAATGCAAACAAAAAAGGAACTGTGAAGCAGCACTTATCCTCCAAGACATGTCTGGATGGCCAGCACTCTTAGCTTTCCAGCTGGCAGCCTTAGTCTCCTTAAATGTGCTACCAAAAGGTTTCATATGCACAAGTTAGGGAAGTGGTATAGAAGTTGTTTGCAACTGCTAGTGCATAAAATAGTGAAACGACTAGTGAGGTCTTGCTTTTTTTAACTTAAACTCTCTCCCTTGTGTACTGAAGCTGTGGGAACCTCCATCCTCAGCAAAAGTAGACAGTGGGAAGGAAATGGAAAACGACTAAGATGAAAATTGCAGGTGGTGGCTGGCAATTTCCGTAGGCCTTGCCTGAGCAGCAGAGGGGGGTGCCATAAAATAAAAGGGGCTGACAAAGGCATCCAGGTCCCCTAGAAATTGTTTCAGAAAAAGGCATGTTTGGACCCAAGGATGGACCAGCAACCTGAGGAAGGTCACTGCTGGTGGAAAGGGGTGCCTGTTTAAGGGATTGTGCAGTCCAGGCCCTTTGCTTTCTCTGCTCTGGGCAGGCCACAGTCAGCTCCCTCACGAAGTCCAAAGGGTGGGTTCTCCTCAGGCCCCCAGGGAGGGAGCTATCGGGGGCAACCAGCCTCCTGCTCAGCTGTGTTTCCAAATACCTGTCCCACATCAGGAAGAGCCAGCAGATAACCTACATCCATGCTGTGTACATGAGTTGTTCTGCCTTGCTCTTTTGGTTTTGGGGAAACAAGTGTGATAAGCAAGAGCTCAAATCTGTTTTATTCTGAAAAGCTGCCCAGAGCAGGTGCACCTTGCATAAGACTTGCCTGTAATGAGACACATTGCTGACAGGTGTATGCCTAGTTTATGGAAATGCAGCATGCTTCAAGGACAGTTTGGAAAAATTTACAAGTGGCCTGCAATAAAAATAGGTGCGGGGACTGGCAGGAACCACACACTTCTACCTGAGGATCCTGCCACTACCAAAGCTACCAGCTGAATGAAGTGAGGTATGGGGGCTAATCACACCAAGTGATCTTGTCACATGTAATGCTGTAATTCTTCATCCTGAAGAAAATAATTAATGGTCTCCTTCTCGGAGGAAAAAAAAAAAAAAGTGAATCTGGAAAACTCTCAATTTACTTTGTTTTAGTCTAGTGGTATTTGGTTTGTTATTCTATTGCTTAGTTTTGAAAAATAGTGAGTGTAGAAAATCTGGAAATAGTATACTTGAGCTATTTTAGACTAACATGGAGGAAATGAAGCTGGGGGGAGGAGGGGAGATCACCTTTTTTGGTACAGCATGTACCATATATCTGACCTTAGTCACCTGGCAAGTTTTTGAGCTGGTAAACCAGTAAACTGCTTACTCTGAAGTTTATCTGAAAAGGCAAAGGAAAAAAAATGATCTTCAACACGTGTTGAGTGTATGCAGTGTTTTCAGTATCAAGGTTTCAAAAGATGTACTAATGTTATGGCTCTGGCAGGAAACTGAGGCTTTCGCATGTAACGAAGCATTTCTTTGAAGTCAGGCTAAAATGGTGAATGTAACTGCCTGCCTGCACAGGGCAGGCCCTTGCAGCTTCCTTTTCTGAGACACTGCCGGGGAGCTGCCTATTTATCAAAACTTCACCAAGTGAAGATGGAAGAAAGGGGGCTCTTCTCCCTCTTTTGTTTGCTCCTGGTGCACAGCATTGCAGGTAAGTGTGTTCTCCTTGACTCGGGAGGATGGTGAGGGGCAGGGTGCCATGTGAAAGGGCAAGCTGTAGCTACTAGTAACAATTTTCTGTTTCCTGACAGCTTTTTAAAAACCCTGGTTATAATGTGCAGCTAGTAAGGAGGAAATGGCTTGTGCTGACTAGCAGATTAGTTTACTCAAAATGCATACCTGTTTTCATCAGAATAATCGCTGAGATTAACGCAGTTGTATTTAGGGGCAACATCTCATCTCCATTGGGCAAAAAGGAAAATTACTTTTAAAGAGCAAACAAAAAAGAGTCTCTCTCATATACACACTCATACCTGTGTATGCAGAGAGGAGGATTTGAAACACTTGAAGGCAAGGATAAATTGTACACCTGCAACCCCTTAAATAGATTCTTCCCTTTCTCTTCCTCACCCGGCCTCTATGTGCTGTGTTAAAGGTTTGAGAAACAAGTTTGTCATTGGGAGTAAAACTACCAGAAAAGTTAAGTAAAGAGAACTGCATCTCCATCAGAGGGAGTTCAAACCAAGTGACCTGAGGAAAACCAAGCCTTATTTTCACAACTTCCTCCACCCACCCCCTCAACAGGCTGACCATGCTGAATGCAGGAGCACTTAATTACCAGCTAGAAAGAAGAATTTTGTAGGATATGCCTTTTTCCAGTTAAGAAAGGAAAAAGTTCACATATTTGACAAGCTTAGTAAGATACATCTCGAAGTCTGGCATAGACTGTTCCGATTTTCTACATCACTGAGGCAAAATAGATTTTAAAAGAAGGGAAAATATTTCATATGTGTATTTGTAGAAAATAAAAGTTCCCAAATGCAAAGAAAGAACTAAAAGCCTCTTCACATACACATGCAGGAAAGCAATATGATTTAGAGAAAAATAGGATTGTTTTTTCCCCTGAGGGTGAAATCCTCACTGAAGTCATTCAAAGGTAAAAGTGGATACCACCATGTCCTTTGTGGAGATCAAATACCCAAAAGTCTGAGAATTACTGTATTAAATTCCAAATGAAGCACTAGTATGGGTGAAGGGACAGTGTGTTGAAAAAAAAAAAAAAATTGGCATAAAATGAGACTATTTATATTGAGATGCTAACAAAGTTTAGAACACTTCTGCATTAAAGGATTTCTGTTGAAATAACCTAAACTGCTAGGTTACTACCATGCAACAAAAATTAAATTTTCTACATATGTAACTTTTTCATCCTAATATAAAATATTGAAGTAACTCTTAGTAGGCATTCTCTACACAGTCCTTTGACTGAATACAGCATCAGAATGAATATGAGATAACTTGTTAGATGTCCCTTGCCTGCTAGCCTCATTGCAAGATTGTTAATTTGCTTTTTACTTAACTTTTACTGATTCAAAACTTGCAGAAAAATCAGTGAGCACTTGCTATAATAAGTTCCTTCCATTGACAAAAATAGTTTTCAGCAATTTTTCCCACAGCACTTGTCACTCAGGCTTATTTTTATTTACCCTTTTACATCATCCCATCTCTTGGAATTCAACTAAAAGATGAACAAAGCATGCACAGCAAACAACCCCAGAGATTAATGTTGACTACGGCCATTCGGTAGCTTTGTTCTCCATGCACCTACTCTCTGTGTGTTTATGTCACGCTTCAGTGGTTAGGTCCCAGATCTCAGCTAGCTCTGTGAGGGTGTAGGATTCTGCCCTTGGTCCTCCTCCCTGTCAAACCAGAGTTGTGCATGTACCAGGTCCCTGTCTCACTTCCAGCTGAGCTGGCAGAGAGTGGGGCATGCTGGCACCCTGCAGGTGCCATAGCCTAGCCTCTGGCAGGGCATCCCCTGGCTCAGGCACCCCAGAGCCCTGTACTACATGGCACAGCTGACTGGCAAAGAAATTGGTACCTGCTTTTTTCAAGTAAGGAAAGTGAGCAGTGTGCACTTGCTGCAATGGAGAGTCAGTGCTACAGCTGGTGGGACTGCAGGGCAAGTTCCCAAAGGAAATCTACAGTGATGTTTTGATACACAAGGAGAACAAAATCCAGTGGAGATGGGAAGCAACAAATCTGTACCCAAGAACATCTGCACAAACTAATTTTTTCTGGGGACCCACATGCCCTTTTGAAAAAGAGCCTTTTTGTGGTATGGCTCTGCGGGTGAGATTGATTACTTGTCTCACTATGACTCTGTCGTCCATAAATTCTTCATCTCCTTGAGTTTGTCAGAGCTGTACACACAGGGGTTTGGGGAGTTCAAGCCTTTTGTTCATAAGAGAGTGGAAGGGAGAGAAATCAATTTTACTACAGCAGCAGCAAAACCAAGCAGTACAGGCTCCTGTTGAAAGCCCCTTCATGCCACTGGTGCATTACTCCTTTCTACGGCACACTAAGGACTGCCAACGCCCTTTATGAAATCAGTAGAGGAAGAAACCGTCCAGGCAGGGGCAGCTCACTCTGACACTAAGATGGACACTCTTAGGCCCAGCAGGGGCTGTTTAATAACTTGGAGGAAAAAGAACACCTTTCTCTGTTGAAGCAGCAGAGGCAACGGCAACAGTGCAGGGCAGAATTACCCAGCAGGGATAACTCATTTGTTCTTGCAGAAAGAGCTGGGGATTAAGTGGGCCCAGCTTCTGCTTTATTTATGTCACTTGAAAGATTTCCATTTTCACAGAGGCCCTCAGAGCTCCCACTTTTCTCCCATGAGTGCGACAGGAACTCCCCACCCTCTTCCAAGACAAGTGTGTATTTGTTCTGCCAGCTCTCTCTCCACAGTCTGTCCAGGTGGAGATCTGCTGTTAAGCTCCTCACTTGAAAACCTGCTGCTACAGCTGTAGGGTATTCATAGTTGTCTGTGGCTAAAGCATCGAATCAAGTCAAAGATGGCTTAGGAAAAATGTTTTCTTTAAACATTACTGAAAATGGTCCCATTTGCTTTTAAGGCCAGCTAGAAGATGTCATTACACAAAAAGAAGTGGTCTACGCTTTGCCAGGTACTGACGTAACTCTGGTGTGCAGCTTTCCAAAATCACACACCACCTACATAATACAGACGCAGTGGTCCAAGACTGATGACACCCAGCTTAACAAAATAGCTGTTTATCACCCTGTTTATGGCACCCACTACTTCACGTTTCCTGAGGCTTCGGACAACTTTTCGGTGTCCTTCAGCATGAGGAAGTGCTGCAGCTGGGATGTTACAGAGGCTTTGTGCTCCCCTGAACCTTCCATGACACCTGAGTGCAGTCACTGGGCTCTGCATCTGAAAAACATTACCATTTCCCTCAGCGGGCAGTACGAGTGCAGTTTTTCTACTTTCCCCTATGGGACAAAGGCTGCAAAAATTCAACTTATTGTCAAGGCAGAAGGTAAGTCGTTATGAATGAGATGTTGCTTTTTCATAGCAGGAGCAGGGGGAATATCAAGAGAGATGAATATTTCTTGCATGGTGATGGTGACTTGTCTGGGGTTTGCAAAGATGCCACTGAATGCTGTTGTCTACACAGTTTCCTATTTACCAGGCACTCTTTAGCTGTTGTTGTCCAGCTCATGATTAGTAAACCTTATTTGTCTGGAGGAATACAAAGATAGCTAGGAAGGCAAAAAGGTGATCAGATGGGTAGTTTCCATATTTTTGTTTAGGAGAAACATGCTGTGGAGAAGACTGGATGAGCAGCTCAGGATACAGTGGGGCTGATGATGCTGTCATCTCCAAACCATGCTGTGCTGGTGCTATGAGCGTGCAGCACAGAAAGAGAAAACACCCTTGTCTGGCAGAGGCTGAGGGCTAGCATCTGCAGGGCTTGCTGAGTGGAGGGATATGTGTCCCCACTGTCAAAAAAACCAAACTGAAGTAAAATGAAGGATTGTAGGACAATCACAGGAATGGAGACTTGGCTGCTTTTGCCAGCCAAAAGGAAGCTGGAAAGCAGCTTGACTGCTCTTGGTAAGAAAGCCTCATGGTAGAGCATGAACTCCAGGGAGGACATTTAAATTATCCTGGCAAACGAACAAATGGATTTAAGTAGGATGTGAATAGATTTAACTACAGATTAAACAACAGTGGCAACCATTAGTGCAGGAACTTTGGGAAGAGCTGTTTAATGCCAGTGGTGAGGGTAAAAGTTCACACTGTTGTGAAGATGAGGCTGCGCAGGGATGTTGGGCAAGCTTGTTGTTGCACACAGGGGGGACTGGATTTGATGACCCCAGAAACCTCTTCCTGACACAGGTTTCTGTTATCAAGCCAAGAGGGGTTCAAGTAAATTCAACAAACTTGGCAGTTTCAGTTGAGAGAGCTCAAAGCCAAAATGTCCACTCTGCTTGTACCCAGGGTTGTAGATACAGCCCACGTTCAAGGTTTAAGAGCAGGGTGGGTGCAGGGAATGTTAGGGTAGCAGAGGGCAGCAACACTCCCACCCCATCTTTGGCCTGCATCGGTAGTCCAGACTGGTGGCAGGAGTGATATTGGTCCCCATGCTGGATCACATAAGTCCTGTGCAACCCTCATACACACGGACGTCTAGCTCCAGCTGCTGCCTTGCTCCCTGGTGGAGCCACTGCCATACAGGAGCCAAGCATTTTGGTGCTGTTATCCCAGACACACATCTCAGGGGCAACCCAGCAGGACCTTCCTGCCCTGATGAACTTAGGCAAAATTAGATCCAGCATCCCTGCACAGCCCATAGAGAACGGGCGTCTTTAAACGGTGCCCGCTGGATAACTGTGTCAAGGACAAGGCTGCCACTTGGCTGGCTGTACAGGGGTGTGCTGTGGTAGGCTCCTCTTTAGGAAACTTCTTGTGCTTCACAGGGGGGAGGAGCTGGGTCAAGTGGAGAGCAGTGGAGGACAGACAGCACTGCTAACTGAGTGAAACTGTCCCGTGCTTCTGGTCTTCATGCATTTTTTCTCTGTCTCTTCCTTGATATAGTAATAGTGCTAATCAGGCATTTATCTGTTTTTCTTGCTGGTGCCCTTGGCTGATACTGACATGTTGAGAGCCATTATTCCTGTCTATATGTTAAATGTGAGCTGTTTCTTTTTCTATCAGCACCATTGTGTCCTTTTTTCAGCAACTGCATGATGTAGCAAGTTGTGCTACTGGTATCTTCTTGCTAGAGAGAACTAAAAAATTCAGTTTGCAACATACGTCTTGTAGATTTGTACTTTAAGGTAACCAGATATTTTGCAATTAACCACTTCCACTCAAAAGGAGGCAAAAGACCTTAATCCAGTCTACAAGTGGGATGGAGAAAGGTGTTAAGCATCAAAGAAGTATGGCTCCCAACTACATCAAAGTGAAGTGAATCCAGATGGATTCAACTTGTAGATACTGCAAAGTCCTCAGAGCAGCTGGCCTGCATAGCCAACAGGCTGTTAACGGAGATTGAAATCAAAGATGGGGGGAAAATAAGCAGTTTGGACATGTGACTGTGAGAAGAGACAGAGGCTCCTTACAGACTGAGCTGCTGGCGTGACTACTCATCTTCATACTTGTACTCTGGCACGGCACTTTTGCATGGTAGCTTGTCCAAGCCAAGTCTATTGTGCAGTTTTATTCCTGGGGAAGCTATAAATTTGCTCCCTTTGCCCTTTCTTTATCCTTTCTGCACTATCCAGCCCCTTTAATGCTTGTACACTCTGTGACCCACTGTGATAGCTGGCTGCTCAGCTGCTTTGCTCTGGTGGACAGTGGACACAAGCTGCTTTTGTTGCTAGGCCTCCTGGGCATCACTCTGGGACCTTCCTTCAAGTCCTCGTGGCACAGGCTGCGTGCTGGCATTGTCACTTTGTGCTTGAGTGCCAGACGTAAAGGAATTTACAGTCATCAGAAAATACCCACTGTCAATCAAAGTAATAGTCTGGGACTGCTCAATATTCTTCCTTCCCCCCTAGTTACAAAATAAAATATATATCTATTTTATACCTGTATCTATAAAATATCTCTCTCTCTCTCTCTCATTCTCCCTCTCTCAGTACACAAGCCAGAGCTGCCAGGGGAGCCAAGTTTAAGAGTTTCCTTGTGGTGTGGGCTCGTGTCTGCCCAGAGAGAAGAGGGAAGGCAGGTCTGTGCAGTGCAGTGGTGGCTGGCTGGCTGGCGTGGCAGCCTGAATGGGGCTAACACCTGCCACAGGGCCAGGGGTCAGGGAGATCAGTGCTCACCAAGGCACTCGTAGCATCTCTCGGCCATCACCGCTGCTCTGCCTCTTTAAACAGACATGCACATAGACCTGATGTTTGGCCCACAGCTGTGCTCTGTTTGGTGCATCACTCTGTCTTTCCTCAGGTGGACTGGAGCCCTGGACTGGGAATGGGTAGGCTAAGAGATGCTAAATTTTTTTTTTTTTTAAATCAGTTTCAGAGGGAAGAGTGATGAGTTGTCTGCTTCTGGTAGTGAGCATGTTGGAGAATAACAAAAGGAGCACTTATACTGAAAAATGGGGTTGATCTTAACCTGTCTGACATGCTGAACACCTTGCTTAGTGCAGAAAAGGTCTACAGATAACTTCAGAGAAATAGAAATACAGGTGCAGAAAATTGGTGTGAAGGTTTGTTGCTGCAGAAAAAAAAAACTGTAAGAGAAAAACCGAAGCTTCAAATTATTCTCCACTCCAAAAGGAGATATCTTGATCCTGATGTTAAGCAAAGGTTTTTATGAATTGCCCAAAAATTCAGGTAGAGCTGTGAATTGTAGTCATGAAACTGCATCTAGAATCAGATTCAGGGCTGTCACTTAACAAGTAGACCTATGGGTAATGGTTGAAAATTGGAGTTCCCTTCTAATGAAAAGAGTGCCTGTTCCTTGAACAGACTAGTACTTAGTATTGGCTTTTTAAGCACAATGAACATTGTGTTTCTGATTTTTCTTTTTGGGCTTTTGGTTGCTGTTGTTGTTGCAATGATAAAAGAGGAGCAGCACTACGTGAAGGAAGTGCAGTTAAACCACGCTTTAGAAATTCCATGCCTTGAGGACACGACCCCAGAAAATTTGTCCAATTATCCTTTGAAATGGCTAGTGGTAAGTATTTTTCATCTCAGGTATAAATTTCAGAAGGAACTACAAGGTATTTTTGAAGACTGAAATATAAACGTTAGACTTTACCATGTCCTGCAGAATCTGCTAAACAATAGACATCAATTGTTCTAGACTGGCATAACAAAAGGCAAAAGTACAAACATGGTTCTGCAACATAGGCAGAAGAAACAATACCTGTTAAAGAAACAAAGAGAGGAAATTCTACCTTAATTACTTTTAATTTTTCAGGAGTACATGTAGATCAGGTCCATGGAAAGAGGCAAAGAGTTTAGCAGATATAACAGAAGTAAAATATTCCTTGCATTGGATTTCTCAGAGTTTTTTGCTGTAGTGAAGCTTTAGCATCTCTGAAAAATACAGGGTTGCTGATTAGGGTAGTGAGAGATCAGGCTGCTTTGAAACAGAAAAAAAATATATGGGCCTGACTGTAATGTTTTTGGTTTTGTTAACCTCTGTGTCACAGATGCATGCTGACGACACGTAATCCCAGTTATCTAGCTAACCACATAAAAACTATTTTTAAGCAATTTGCTGTGAGAGACAAAGCATGTTATATTCCTGTACTGCATCTCACTTTATGGATAAATACATGATTTCATGTTTTAATGTAACCTTTTAGCATTAATTTCAGTATGTAGAAATAAGTATCAGCCATCAGTGTCCTTGAGCTTTTCCTGTTAATTTCTATCTAGTGTCACTGAGGAGCTGTAACTGCTGAGGATTTTCTTAAGGGTGGCTTTCAAATATATTGGGGTTTTTTAGGCTTTTGTCCCAGCTCATTATCTACGTAGATCTCCCCCTTCCAGTGCATTCTTAATATTAAAATTCTTAAACTTTTTGTGGGGAACATCCTTGTCCATGCTACTTTTTAGTGTTGCTTGTTCACTCAACTAACTAGCAGAGACAGTGGAAAAAAAAAAAACAAAACCAAAGGTCAGCACAATGCCATATGTGGGTTGCTATGCATGACTCACAGTATAGCTTGCAAATATGTACCAAGGCACAGACGCCCAGGATGTGCCAGCTAGACCTAAACCTAAACTGTGAGCTGGCACACAGCCATTAAGAGAAGATGACTTTTAGCTATTATTATCAGGTTCTCAGTATTTAAAATCTAAAAGGGTTTTCTTGTAATTTCAGTTGTATTTAATATGTGTGGGATGTTCAGCATAACTTAAAGATTGCTGCAGTGAGAAAGCAGCTCTGTTGCCCCCTCTGTCCAGACCTCAGAGATATGGACTCACAAGACACAAGTATTTATTCCATAGTTTATTGATAAGTTGATGACCACTATGGGTTTTAAAGTTCTGGGAAAGAATGCATTTGGAAAAAAAACAGGTGTTACAAGTGTCCACTACCTATTACACAATGCTAGGGGTGTGATGGAAGATTTTCATAGTGGGAATAGAGCTGGTCTACAAAAACACATGATGAGTGTCTCTGATCTCCACACATTGTGTGGGTTGCTCTTTTCACAGGGGAAAAATGGCAGGAAAGAGGAACTTGTGACCAAGGAGCCCTCCTGTCCTGCGGTGTACAGGAACAGCAGCACGTTGTATGGGCAAAGAGTCCGCTTGGGTTTGAATAACGCCCTGGAGATTTTCTCCACCAAAATCACAGATGATGGCATGGTGTTTTCCTGCCATGTGGTGTACCACCCAGAGAGAGTCCAGAAAAGCAGCACCACCGTGAGAGTATTCGGTAAGAAGCTTGTGCCAGCTGCCTGCTTACTTGTGCTTGGAAAGGTAACACTTCTGTCTGGTTCTGAAGGCAATAGCTTTTGAAATGCACTGGGGTGGGTGAAAAATACACATTTTCATTGTATTTTTTTCAGCTGCAATGAGTTAAAATGTTAGTAAATAACCTCATAGTTCTTAGGAAGAATTTGAGGTTAACCCTTCAAATTCTGGCATCAAAAATAGTAGATCCATTGTGCATATATTAACACCACTATCATGCACATTGCCACTGTCTCACCCCATTGTGTAAGCTAAAGTTGGCACTTTGCAGGTAAGCACTTTGATCATCAAGGTCTTCGTGCCCCAGTTACAAAATTACCATGCTGCCTTATGGTTAGGAAATCATGGTCAAAATTTAGTAAGCAGCTAAAGCAGTTTGGAACCACTGTTGTTGCAAAGTCACATCCTTGAAGGCACATGATGTTGAACTGCTGCCAAGGGCTCTAGTTCTGAAAACGAGATCTTCGCTGGGGTCTCAGACTGGCCAGGAGTGACAGGGTGCTGTACCACAAACACGTGGGCTGGGATTTCATACTGGAAGCATTCCTTCCGCCCTGTCCCCCACCCCCACCCCTCAAAAAAAGTAAAACTTGTGTCTGAGGGCTGTTGGTCACTGATGCAAGAGAAATAAAACTAGAAGTTAATGATCTGAAATTTTCTCTTGCGTTTGCATGACTCAGACATAGATCTTACTTTTAAAAGTCAACATTGCTCAAATAGCTACAGAGTTACATAGGTGATTGTTCAAGTACACTAACATACTTGAACCCTCCCTCCTCTCTGTCTCTACTGATGCTCTCACCTTGGTTTATGTATCTGTTAGCATAAGAGGTTGCTTTACTTGGCCGATACTCTGAAGTACATTGTCATGTGCAGTTGTCTGTGGATACACCCATGTCAGCATATCAGTATAACAGGGGAGGGAGGCAAACAAGAAAGCAGCCATGGCCCTTGGTGGTGAACAGCCTGTGATGCTGCCAGTCAGTGCTGCCTGGCTTTGGACCAGGGTGCTGTGCCATCAGCCTCTCTTGCAGCTGTCCTGAGGGCAGTGTTAGGTGGAAGAGCTCCCTGAGAGCTGGTTTGTGGTGGCTGCTGAGGAAGGTCTCTCAGACCTCAGGTCAGTAGAGCTCAGAACTTGGAAGAAGTGCATTTTTGTGCTCTTAGCTCCTCCACATCTGATATTTTGCATGCTGTCTCAGCTCTTCTGTTACCATTCACTGAAGCCACACTGCTTACAATTGCATCATACTAGCTTTTCTCCATTTACCTCTCATGTGCTCCAGCAGGAGAGGAGACTAAGAGCAGATGGTCCAGAGCCACCCCTGCACCAACTCACATGCCCATGCACTAGCAGGGCAGGAGCTGACAGAATAGGCAGAGACAATGGCCTGAATAACCCAGCAATCTCCAGCTGACATCTGGGGACAGACAAACAGACACTTCAGATGACAGCACCTCTCTTTGTGCCAAAGCTGACGAGGGAATGAAGAAACGAGCATTTATGTCCTGGCAGGTAGACCCAGCCCCAAATTTCCAGGACCTAAAAAAGACCTAAAGCATGATTGTAAGTGTATGCAATGTCAGTAGCACATTACATTGGTAATATCTGTGATCCTGGCCATTAGAAAGGATATAGCTAGAGAACCAGTGCCAGCTGAAACCTGGCAAGATTTTCCCATCTCAGCAAGCTAGCATCCCCTACACACTGTTCACCTACACACTGGTTCAGTTGAAGCCCACAGGCTGGGTGGCATGGCAGAAGGGCAGGGAGGGCAGGCAGGCAGTGCATTACGGTGCTGTAATGGGCTGCAGGAGGAGCTGGAGGAGAGGGAGCTGCTGTCACCTGGGGAAAGCTCCTTGTGCAGGATCCCTCTGACAGATGCTTCAGGGCTGACACAGCAGAGACAGCCCAAGTCTGAGGGGTGGCAAAGGCACTTCCACACAGATGCTTGAGGTGGCCTGAGTATGACTGAGAGCTGGGCAGGAATGGATAGGGAAAGCATGAGCAAGTCTCTCAATGAAGCCAAGAGTCTTGGCAGGTTGAGTAAAAACATACATTCAATCAAGAGAGCTTTTTTTTTAAGAGGGTACTTTTTGGACTGAAATGCTTTAAAATATTTGGCTTTTTTAGAACAGAGTTCTTTTAGAAACAAGTTTATGAGAAAGTGTACAGCCTTTTCACTTTTAACTTTGCCAAATATTGATTTCTCCTTTTTGTAAGAGTAAAACCTCAGCAGTAGAAATTACTATACTAAATATTGAATTTCTGCTAGACCCAAAACATTAGTAAATATCCTAGCAAGACAAACAAATGTCAAACTGTTAACAAGGGCTGGGATGTTAAAAGGAAAACATCTATTAGATCATTCTGTGCTTGAGCAGTGCTTGAGCACTGACTACCAGAACAGTTACCCAGCAAATTTTTCTGAGAAGGCAGAGGACAGCACGCAGTGAAAATGTGGGAAAGCACACCTCATCAAAAACAAAAGGAAGAGTAGGCACTAGACTAGATGCTATTGAGTCTCCCAGCCAACTTTTAGATAAGATTAGAAGATCCATTTTACCAGACTTCTTCTTACCTATGAAAAAGTATGTCTTCTGCCAGCTTCAATACCAGGTGTGCAGTTTTGACAAAGCAGAAACATGGATGAAATCTTAAGAAATTCATTTTCTGATAGGAAGAAGTCACACACACACACAGAAAAAAAACCAAACAAAAAAAAAAAAACCAACATGGAAATTCCATCCAAAAAGTACCCTACATCCAGAAATCCATAAGGCCATGATAATTATTATAGGTCACTCCCAGGCATAATCAATCCCTAACACTAGGCAGAAAAAAAAAAAAAAGAAACTAAAAAAAAAGGAAATTTGAGCAGTTCACCTCAGAAAAGAATGTAGTGAATAGAGGTGACCCTATAAAAATTAACAGGGTTAGTTAAAAAAAAAGAAAAAAAAATTATCTTAATGGTAGAGATTGAAGGGAAGTTTATGTCAGGAAGAGAGAGAATTAAGGACCTCCTAAGTATTCCAGATTAACTTCTTTCCAGTCCAATTTTAAGGCTCAGAAAAGGCCAGAAGCACAATTTATCCAAGGGTTTTGAGATTTGCTATATATCAATACAGTTTCAACAGTCCTTACTGAACAAATCTGTTAATATTACTGAAGACCAGTGACCCCAATGGCTAATTTAGAAATGCCATTTTAGGCTAATGATACCTGGTAGCTTTTATCTATACAGTCAGCAATACCTAGAATCAAAATACTGTGAAAGTAAAACACTTTTTCCATTTCTTGTGGATGTGGTCATCATGGACCTGCTGCTCTAGTGTGAAGGTGACCTCTGGGCTTCCTGGCAAGGCAGGAAACACTTGCAGCATGACACTGTCACATATCTGCCCTGGCAACAGGCTGTGCATAGCTGGTGCCCAAAATCAATCAACAGTTTTAGGGGTGGCTAAAGCCTTTGCAGATGTCTGTGGCAAACACCTGGAGGAACAAACAGGTGGGTAGCGATTTATTTCAACGGGTCCTATAAGGGAGGCTCTGCTGCTGGAGCTGGGACTACAGGGTGGTTTCAGCTCATTTCTCCATCAATGCTACCTGAGAGTAGTTTAGATAGGCAATGAAATACATCATGGATCTTGTGGCAGTAGCGGCTGATACATGCTTGCAAACCACTTCCTTGACCTCAAATTGGAGCTGTGCAAGCTTTTATCTTGCTAGGTGTATGAACGGTGTAATGGATAGAGTAATGAACTTCACTCACAAGAGAGAAACACAATATACTTTATTGATATAAGACAATGAGTTAACAAATTTTAACAGTCCATGTGACAGTCATTAACAAGATTTGATGGCAAGGCACATCTGAGTATGTACTGCACAGAGGACAGGGTTAGACAACTGTCAGGAAGACTCTCCTGTTGAGTCATGAGGTTCAGAAAGGACCTCCTTTGTGTTCTAAACTCCTTCTCATAGGGAGTTCAGGTACGGCTGAATTCATACTTAGTCCCAGACTTGGGCAGTTGTTTACGTCTAAAAGATTAATTCTGCACAATCAATCCTTTATATCACTTAGGTAAGATTTCAAAGTTTCAGCACATTTGTTCCCAATTCACTTACCAAGTATCTGACGTGATAAGGATTCTCTCAACCTCAAGGACTAACCCTGAAAGGCATCCTTACTCAAGGGGAGCACCTGGCATGCAGCCCACGGCTTGCAGGAGAGCTCAATAGGCTCTTGGCTGTGCACTGTTCATGAAGATGATAGAATCATAGTTATATTTGTGTACAAACTATAGATGTTATCTTCTTCCAAATTTGGCTTGATTTGGACAATGACCAGCACTGTGGTTAGGTGGGCGCACTGTTCAAACTAGACCTTGCCTGTTGTGTTGTTACCTGTCTCCCCTGAGTCCACTTCGAGCCAGATGTAGCCATCACAACTGGACACAGCCACTAGTGCTTATCACTTGAGCAGGAAGGGAAGAAGCACATCATCACAGGTAGATGCAGGATTTAGTTTCCATTCTTTTACTGAAACAAGGCTGCTAAGTCTTATTAGAAGCTGTTACTGTAACCTTTGGTAACCATTTCACTAATACATTTGTTTACATTCCAGCCTACCCTGAAATCTCTGTCAGCCTGCAGGAGAGCTCAGCTGGCACCTTGCAGAAGGTGAGCAATTTTGGAACAAAGAGTAGCACCTGTGACCACCACCACAGCACAGTTAGGCAAGCTAAGCCAGATCACAGGCATGACCTCCAAGCTGACTAAGCTCACGGGGTGATGGGCAAGTCAATGAGTTAATGTCAGCAGTTCACATCCTTTCTTTTGTGTGATTCCCAACCCCACAGCATGTGAGCTGCTTCAGTGAGCACAAACTGGAGCTAAGGGCTTCTCTGTGTTGTGGGCAAAATACGCTTTTGTGTTAACCCTAGGGAAGGCTCCAGGTCAGGATCTAGAGGCTGTGAGGGGCTGATGATGTTTCAGGGGGCTGTGATGCTCCCTTTCCCTCCCCATGGGCCAGCTACCACCAGGCAGCCTTGAGCTGCCCTCTCCACATTGCTTAAAAGTCCCCTCCCCTCCCTCCGCCGAAGAAATTCACCCACTACCCAGGATGCTGCTCCAAGGTGCCAGGCATCACAAGCATCTGCCTGCCACACTGTCCCCCTGGGGACAGGGAGGAGCAGGTACTCTGGGAGTGATGCCTGATGGGTGTCCCTGGAAACGTGATGATGTCAGATGTAATATGTCATGCTGCTACCAGAACTCAGCTGGAGAACTCAGAAGCTGAAGGAGCAACTGGATCTAAGTCTGAGGGCCCCTATCTAGAGCTGAGCAGTTACACATGTGTTTTGGGGGCCTCTGTTTTATCGTGTGCATGGTAATAGCAAAACCTAAAGGTCTGCTGTACCAAACTGGCCATAAAACATAAAACTTGGCATAAAACATATTTGTGGCCCCTATGACTGACTAGCATGCCACTCTGGCTACTAGTCATGGTACTTTTCTTCTTGTTGCATTCATCCAGGTTGAAGCCTTTGATCTATAAGTATCTCAAATTAAGAAAGTTTTACACTATGACTTCAGAAAGAGTTTCAGCTGGGTAGTTTCAGTCTTCATACTGAATGATTGACTTCTGCTGGCTGCAAGGCATCATGCTTGCTTTCAACTAGATGTGTGAGCCACGTTCTTCAAAAGTGGGAGCAAGAGGGCTTTGTGCTGTGTGATGGGTACATGCTTTTTACTTTTTTTCCCCTTCTTTTAAATGGACAAGGCAATTTCTCTTAGTGCCATAAGCTGTTAAATAATTGAGAACATCCAGGCAGCATAAGGATGAGACCTCCCATCCTGCTAGTACCCAGCCCTTCAGCCAGCCTTGATTTTGAAGTTCTTCCTATCTATTGTTTGATGAGAAATCAAACTGAGCACCAACACAGATTTTGAAGCAATTGGCATACAGCCGGGACTACTACATCTAGAGCATGCAATTCCTTGTGGATTCTGGAAACCCCTTACATATTGTGTCCTCCACAAAGGTATCTCATTTTTTATACCAAACATATAATTGTGCTAGGCAGTCTTCTTCATGGGATTAATCTCTTTATCTGCCTAACTAAGGAAGGATTTACCTGGCAGTCAGAAAGAGTCCCATTCTCCACACACAGACCGTGCCCATTACTGATTCCAGCATGTCTCCATACAAGTGTTTGCCACTGAGGTGCTGGGCTAGGGACAGGAGGGTGTGTGCGGCGGGCCACTCTACATCTCTCCAGCCACAGCACAGGACTGGAGGGTGTTGGAGCCTCATTACCCGCCTGGCCCAGGGCAATGGGAGTGTCCCTGAGCTCTCATTCAATGGTGTCTGCAACCAGAAAAAATGGGGGGAAAGAAACACAACAAAGAGGCAGCGAGTGCTTCCTTCCCAAGTGGGGGGTCTGTCTATAAGGGATTTTGGAAGCTGGCGGCTGGGTGAGAATTGACAGAGGCTAACAATTGGATTTTACTGCCCTACAGCCCAACGTGAGCTGTGTGGTGAGGAAGGCATTTCCCAAGCCAAGCCTCCTGTGGTACGTGGACAGAGCCAGCCTGACGGAGCAGCCTGGAGGTAATGCGACCTGTCACTAGGACAACAGCACAGCTGTAGAAGTGGTTCCCAAGAAGAGTGATGGTTGCTCGTCCGCTCCTTCCACAGCGAGCCTCTAGGTGCCTGTTTGGGTGGAGGGGAGAGTATCAGGCCTTCTCAAGGGGAACAGCTGGTGAACAGCCATGACCATAGCCTCCTGTCATTGCCAGTGATGGGAACGATGGCTTGGCATAACCACGCTGTTCTTGCTAAATCTTTGATACCATCTCATCAGAGAAGCCTGCAGCCATATGCGCTTGCTTTTCAATACCAATATTTTGCACAGCTCTGATTTATAGTTTGGAGTGCAATGAGAGGGTCTTGCAGCTTTTCTTTTTTTTTTTTTCCCCCAAGAAATTTCTGTTGAACAGGAAGACTTTCAAGACAGTGAAGGTTTCTATCAGCTGAGATCAACACTGATGTTGCAAGGGAGCCACCAGACACATAAGACATTCTCATGTGCATGTCTGTTTTCCTTCCTTGGGAATGAAACATGGAATATTTCATCAGAAGAAATATTTGTTTCCTTCGGTAGGTTTTTCATAAATGGGACACATCTGAAACATAAAATGTTAAGAGCACTGAATGTGTGTATTCTCTGTTATTTAAAAGCTTTATTGTAAAAGTTCATCACAGAGCTTGAACTTTTGGGTACTTTTTTTTAGCTCAAGTCTTTTCTAAAGCCTCTAAATGAGCTAAGAAACTCCTGCACAAACATAAGATGTTTGCTCTTTGTTTAGGCAGTATCTCGTTGCACTTCCCATGGCCAAAAATACACTAGGTTAGCCACATGGTACCAGTGAGCTATTATAGCCACGTTCCTCACTGAGCACTCCTGGCAGAAAGTCTGCATGTGTGCAGCCCTCTGGAAAATCAAACCCTCAAGAGTCAGAGCCTCTGGCCCCTCAGCAGCCTCCATGGCTATGTCGTATACCGTGGTGACTACTTGCAGCCCAGCTCTGCTCACTTGTGGCTGTGGATACACTTATTGATATTCTTTTCCACAAAGACAGACTGCATCAAAAGCCAGAGCTCAGTCTTCCGGAAATGTAGCTTCAGAGGGAAGGTCAATAAATGATCGTTTTTCTCCAAAATGAGTCATTTCACCTAATTTGCAGTTTTGTTGAAATGTATTCAAATTAAAGAGCTGTCAATTAAAGCAGTCTATGCTCTTGCCTGCAGGCTATGCTAATGTCAAGATAGATCCACTCTGTATAAAAATGTTAATGCATTTAGATGTGACAGAAAGGAAAGAATTAAATTAATTCTCAGCTATATTCTGTGAAGATGCTGTACTAATGCACAGTATGACACAAATCCCAAACTAAATTTTCAGCCTTTGTAGCAAAAACCTAACTACTTTTAGGAACTGCTTTAATCTTTTTTCTTTTTTTCTTCACAGACAATAAGTCTAATGAGACCTTATCCAAAGCTTTTACCACCATGGCTTCAGAAGGTGGGATAAATTAGAGAACTAAATAACTTGGGTTATATTAGAGGTACACCTACAGATTCTAAAGCTATTAGGGATAAGTTAGAGAACTAAATAACTTGGGTTACATTAGAGGTACACCTATAAATTCCTAAAGCTGTCAGAGAAATGGTTTTGCAAACTTGTTTCTGTAGGAATAGTAAGGTACCTTTTTCTGCAGCTAATAACTTCAGAGAAAATACAATAAACAGATCTTTTTTGTGTTGTAATCTTTCATTAAGACCAAGCATAATGAAATTCCAGGCTTGAGAAGCACTTAATGTTGTTTCTGATGCTTAGCTGGCATTTGAATGAATATAGCTCTTTGAGCACCAAACTCATAATTAAAAATAACAGCCCTACTAACAGTTCTACCTTCTGCTTAAATACATAGCCAAGATCGTCAACACTTTTGCCTAATTAAAGAACTGATGGGATGTTTCTTAATTTGTGTAAATTTGCTATATCCGTGCTCTGCCCCTGCAAGTTTGTCTTCTTATCAGCTTACTGCAGACTGACAAATCACTCCCCCCACACCTCAGCTGAAGTTCTTTGGAAACACCTCTCCTTCAGGGGCTTGCTCTGCTCCCCACAAGAGGCAGCTTCATTTCAGCACCAGGTTATGTTCGAGAAACACTGCAGACAAATGGCATAGAAAGAAATGTGGTTTTCAATGTAATCTCGCTTCTATGAGTGCAGGTTGTGACAGGCCCTGGGGATTTAGCCAATACCCTGCTGGGCACCAGAAAGCCATCCCAAGTCCCTGAGACAGAAAGACATTGCCCTCCACTGGCCTCTGCAAGATGACCTTTTGAAGCAGCCCTTGTGGCTTGTAATCAGTCATCACCCTGCCTTGCTTTGCATACTCTGAAGAAATGTCCTAGCAGCTAGGCACACCTTGGGGTGCCCACTACCCTGGTTTTCAGACCTGCTGCATCTTTGGTAAGGAGTCCTGGTACATCAGCCAGCTATGAAATCCCTGCTAGCACAGGCGAGGCTAAAATGGAATTCAAATGCAAGAGCAACAACTCAAAACAGTCAAAAGAGGTACAAACGCTTGCAAAGGAAAGCAGCTGGAGAGCTGATGGTTACCTGCTTGTGCTGAGATCCTATCTGCAGAGGGTTACTCCCTGTGCTATGTCCTCCCAGCATGCCCAAGCAGACAGAGGTACCTTCTGGCTGCCTTCCCATGTATGTTTATCTAATGGTGTGTAAGAGCCTTTATAAATCACCTCCTTCATGGAGGCCTTTGGGGAGGTGTAATCCTTCCTCCTAACCTAATCAGAAGGTACATTACCTCACCTCCTGGAGAAGGAAAAAAAAATTACATCTCAGGATGTAATGCTGCTTAGGCAGGACAGCATCTCTGCTGTGCTTGGCTGGCTGCTTAACAGTCCTTCAATTACAAGGAATAACTCCCTCTCCTCTGCTCTGAGGATTCAGTGAGCACTTTTCAGTGCAAAGTGTACCTGAAATTCCCTGTCAGAGTTGCTGTCTCTGAAATGCCTCATGGATCGAGCTATGCAGGTGCTACTACTAGGTCATATGTGTTATTTCAACATGAGTGCTAGTAGGGTGTGTCTGTTTGTATGGGATAAAACCATGTAACTCACTTCTGCTGTTTGAATTGAGGTGCCAGGGGCTCCAAAACCCTTTTTCCCCAAAACCTTTGTTTCCCTAGGGATTTCACAGCACAGTTACCTCAGGCGCTCCATGTTTCTTGCTGGACCACTTGTCTGAGTCATGCATTGAAAGGTTATTTGCAAATTAAGTGTGATGTACTCTCTTAGTCTTGAACCTTTGAGTCACCCACTTTCCTAAAGCAGAATAAACACTTTTTTTTTCACCCTGCATAACAATGTTTGCTTTGATATGTTACAGACCTTGCAAATTCAGCACTTCCATCAGCTGTCATGACCACCTCAGGTAAGGGGAAAAAAAAGCTTCTCTATTACCCAGTCAATATATGTAGGATCCCTGCTTGATCACTGCTTAGATGTCATGGACACAGAGCCAGAGGCATGCCAGAGAAAGTCTAGTGTGCTCTGGTACTGATGGTACTTCTCTGCTGCTTGATGGGAAGTTATGAACCATGAAGATACCCAAGAAGAGATCAGACACAAATTGTGATAAACTCTTATATTAGGATAGTGTGTAAAATGGTGTGCTGGATATCACATATTATTCTTAGGCTTTTTTATAAAATGAAATAAAACCACATCTACAACTATGAATAAATTTGTCCTTTTATGACAGAGGGGTGTATGTGATAGACAAGTTAAACCCACCACTTTTCCTTGACCTAGCACTAGTGCATCATTGCTATTCATTAATTATATAGGATAAGTAACACTGCTTTAACAGAGCATGCCCATCGATAGCTATATAAAGCCATCTTCAGCACTTGAGAAGAAAGCTTGCAAGAACAGGTGATCTCCTGGCTGCTGCATGTTGCCAGGACCATTTCTGGCCAGGCCCTGGCTATGCAGAGGAGCACCATCATCAAGTGCATAAAAATCCACTCCCCAGCAGTTAAACTGAACCCTGTGTATAAAACCATAAATAAATAAATAACACACACAGCTAGCCCACATGAAAGAGTCAGCACTGATAACATCAGCCATCTCTGAGTGCCCCTTGAATTTATGGGATGTGTTCTGAGCATTTAACCTTAACTCTTGACAGTGGGATTCCTGCTGCAGAGTCTACGTTTACTCAACAGCTACTGCAAACTCTTTGATCCAGGTTGTTTTATGAGTGATTAATATTATTTTTAAAAGACCCTATTGACTAAATGTGATACCGTGTAATCTGTTTGTCTTTAGAGCACCAACCAACATCTTCAGCCTCTCTGGATTTCACAAGTCAAGCAAGCTTAGCTCCTGTTTCCACAACACAAGGTGATCAAATCAGCCAAAATGTTTTCTCTGTTAATTCAAGAACATAGGAGAAAGATACATAAACACGATAGCCATCTTGCATTTTTTTCTAGCAAACGACTTAATGTCCACTGAAGCTCGTCTCCTAGTTAATTATACTCTAGGATGTCTACAGTTCAAAAATATATATACAAGAAGGTGCTGTCTTGATTTTTTCTTTTTTAGTGCTCTGTTCAGGAAATATGCATTTATTTCAGTGTGTGACTAGACATTGAGTATATACTTCTACAAGACTTAATTCTTTGTATATTTTTAACTAAACATCATACAAAAATGGAATTATATTAGAGCTAGAAAAAGTGCAATCCAAACACTGAAGCACAGGAGTACGAATATAAAGCACTGATAAACAAAATATGTACAGCAGGTGACTCAACTCGGTGATTTCTTCTCCGGGCAGGTGACACGGAGGACAGTGGAGGGCAGGGTAGCTCACTCGGAGGTGTTTAACCTCACTCCCTGGGGAGAGGTACAAACGCCAGCGACTGGCGTGCACTCAACAATGTGGCAGCAGTCTGAATCGAGAGCAGGTGAAGCTGTGACCCTTCTGCCTTCTGATCCCAAAATAAAGGGCTGATGTCCATCAGTCCGACCAGAGTGAATTTTCTTGTGGCAGAGCCTGTCTGTGAACATTTTTTTCCCTAGAGCATTCCTACTTGGAAACCCAGCTGTAGGACTGGCTGGTTTAAAGCGGCAGTCACAAGGGTGTTGATTGCAGCGGCACTGAAATCAAAGTTTGCAGCTTCTCACATTGCCTTCCCCATGCCCAAAGCAGAGATATGTGCCCAGACTGGCTCACAGCAGGGCAGCAAAGCGCTTGCCCAAGCAGACTGAAAGCCCCTCTGTCTCAACAGTTTGGCGAGAAAGGCTGTAAATATATAATGTGGACAGAGAGGATTATCCTCACTGAATTATATATCTTCACCAGTTGAGGAGGTATGAGGTCAAAGTAATAATGTTAGTCAGAGCTGAGTAATTTTTTTTTCTGTAAATAGCCCAGGAAATGACTGCCTTTTCAACCAATTCCCCTGATGTGTGGCAGTCGTGATGTGCTGGCTGTGGGTTGGTGCTTCTCCTCTCTGGCTCACTGCTGATCATTTCCCACAGTGGTGCTGCCATCAGATTCTTGAACAGACCCTTTGGGTTGCAACTGAGTCAAGATGCCAAGTCCAAGTCTGCCATTGTAAAAAGTGGCTTGGTTCAGTTCTTGTTATTTTGCAAGTTTTTAATGAAAACCCAAGAGACAGGTGAGTACTGATACAAGGGAAGAGTACACAGATACAGGCAGAAGGAGGAGGGGAGACAAAACAAAGGCTGTTAAAACTGCAGCCTGGTCCTTGCTTAGCTTGCATGTTGGCTTCATCTCTCAGCCCAGAGATTCCAAGGCTTCCAGTGCTGGGTTACAGCTGCCTTTCACCTTTTCAGATTTGTTCACATGGCTCAACTTTTCCAAAGTGAGACAGGTGTTTGGAAAGATGTACTCTTTTTAGTAAATGTGAAATAATCCTCTTGGGAAAGGTCTACTTGCTAACTACCATCTGTCTGTGTCTGACTATCAGATAAATAGCTAGCTGACCTCCAGAATACTTAGCACTTCAAAAAAAGAGTAAAGGAAAATGTTAATTAAGTTAGTATCTGGTATCAGGCATCACAAGTGTGACTGCTGTACACTAACTTCTTCAAAACTTCTCTCTACTAGTTGGGAAAACAGTTTTGTCTCACTGGCAGTAGTGAAACCCTGTTTAGATTCTGATTTACATGTTTGTTCATTGCTTTACTGGCTTCAGGTTGAAACAAGGCAGTGCACTCAGAACTACTACATTTCAGCTGAAACTTAGCTGAAATCCAAAAATCCATTACTAAATATTCCATATGTTTTTTCAAAGTTTAATCATCCATCTCACCAAACTCCTCTTGAGTTTCTGGATTATGATAGACTTTCAAACCAGACATAGAGTTGTGTGCTGCTTGGCTGAGGGAAGCCAGCATCTCAGGTAGTAGGTTACAATGGTTTGACCTCATTGGTCAGGAAACAGGGAAAGAAAGAGGGGAAGATGAAAAACATGTGGTATGGTCCTCTACAGCAATTTTTATCAGGAGTGCTGGTTTCCACAACAGAGACAAGAAGCTATACCAGCCCCACAGCATTCAGTGAGAATTTGAGAACAGCACGTGAGTAGATAATGCATCTCCTTTGCTTCGGAGGAATGTCACAGGGGAGTAATGAAGCCCAACATGGGTGCTGCAAAGTGTAAATGTGGCAGCAACCGAGCAAGTGCTGGGTTGCAAATCTACAGTGATGTGGAGTATCTTGCCAAAAGTACAGCAGCAGGTACTTGGCTGTACCTAGTCCTCAGTTTGTGATGCCTCCACCAAGAACATTAGCTTTGTGGTGCACATTTTCAGTTTTCAATTCAGACTCATCACATGGCCATGCAAAAATTATTACTAAAGATGGAAAAGCTGTGCCTGAGCAGAGGCCAAAAGTCGGGCGGTATAATCTGTACCAGCTTTTAAATACTTAATTCCCTTGTTCAATTGCACTGAGTTAGAAGATAAAGTCTTGAGTCTACCTAGCTGTCAAGGATTTACATCAGCAAAAGAGGAACAAAAAACCATTTGAGTATCCTGGTTTAGGTAGCCGTATTTAATTTAATAATATTAAAATTGAGAGAGTTCCTAGGCAAAAGTAGTGAGTACTGAGGGTAGTTTATAGATGAAATAAGTAACTGAAGAAGCTAAATAAAATCACAGAGCAGCAATGAAACAGTGAGATAATGTGGGACTATAGAAACTGGCTAATGGAACACTGAAAGGAAGCTTCATCAAAGATAAATAAATAAATTGAGTGGACATTTTTTCACAAATCTTTCCTTTTAGAAAATCTCTGTTCAGCAGCAGAAAGCCAGAAAAGACTTTATTTTTTAACATCTTGGTTTGTCTTCGTGGTTTCAGAACGGGTAGGACCTGTCAACATGCTTTTGCATTTCTGTAGCAGTCATCCTTTGGCTGAAGAACAAATGTAGCAGCAGCTTTCCATTTTCTAAATGTATTTTTGGCAGCACTCCAGTGCTTATTTACCCATGTAGAACCCACAACCACACATTTAGGCTGAAGCCTTGTGAGAAATTCTAATGCTTTCACCATCCTGCTCTTGCACAGCTTGCTGGTTGCAATTTTTGCTAAAAGCATGCTGAATTACACTGCTATTTGCAGGAGGTACCGTGCATTGTACCACTTAGCAGCTTCCCTACAGCCGTGCCTGCCTGACCACCAGCTGAGGCATGGCTTTGAAGGGTCCTCAGTCCAGCAGTTGTAATTGAGGCCAATTTTAGAGCGCATGGGCACCAGTGCACCTGCTGAGGCATATCAGCACGTGTCCCTGTGCCCCCCCAGGGCCACTGGGCTCATACAATAGGGATTGCCATTATAGATTCAATCCTTAGAGGCTCTAACACACGCCATTATGTAAGTAATAATAAGTAGTGCTCATCAGAATACTGTGTAGAGCACAGTGCTATGGGATCTCTAAGTGTATGTCCTTTTTTGATATATCACTTTTTAAAATGTCAGATCTACCATGCTTATTCCCATAAAATTAAACACCTAACAAACATGGAGAAAAGAAGAACTGAATTGAATGAATGTCCAAAACTCTCTGTGAATTTTTAGAATGTCCTAAAATTAAGCTGATTTTAGTAGGGTTTTTTAATCTATACTTGAGTGCTCAATTTCAATCAGAACCAGCATAAGAAGGAGATTTTATTGGTTCTGTCTGCTTACTCATTTACATCACTTAACAATGGACTTTTTTTCTTGTCTTTATAAATCAGCAGTTGCACTGGAGATTTTCAGGTATCTCTGTTATTTCATTAGTTGTTCACATCAGAGAAAAGCAAAAGGTATAAAATAGCCACAGATGAGCCTAATGAAGCAGTGATGTACGGGCTTGTAAGGTAATTGAAGAGTATTATTTCTTTTTGTACAGATCTGAATGCTTCTACCACTGAA
>NW_008614594.1:0-5202 GCF_000691845.1 Merops nubicus | reverse complement strand
GAATGCCACACATTCCTCTGAGAATACAACACCAGCTCATTGTAAGTGCTGTGGCAGCTCTGGAAACACCGTGCCATTGTCAAGTCACATATTTTAGCTATTATTTCAGGAGATGTGAACACAGAGACAGCTAGAAAAAACAGGAACGTATCCTTAGGCAGATCTTAAACATAGGTAGCTTAGCTGTGTTAGAAAAGGCAAAATAACTGTCTACAAACAGATGAAAGATGATTTTTTGTGGTTCAGACACAGTAGTTGACAGTGGAGACTGTGGTTCCACTCAGTCACGGCAGAGGCAGACTCTTTGTGTTGCTGCTAAGCCAGTTAATATCTTTAGCTTCTTCATTACCATCAAAAAGCTCATCATTCTTCCAGACTGCCATGCAGCTTAATGCTCTCTTGCTGGAACATCTTAATGGGTGTTTTCTAATAGTTCTCCTTTCTTTCTTCTAATATTCTTTAATTTGATAAAAGCACATTTTTTTTTTCTGTCTAACACTAGCTTCTAGACCAAAATTGTAGGCACCTTGCCAAGTGAATTTTGACACTGATTCTGGAATATGATTTCCCATCTTCAGCAGGGTGAATAACGGTGACTCCAAAACACAACCTTCATTAATAAAAGAACAAATAAGTTACTAAAAATATTCTGTGCCCATATCTTTTTAGGTAACCTGTCCTTCAGCATCACAGACCAGCCAATTTCTGTTACCAGAGCGAAAGATTTCTATACTACCAGTAGTCTGCTCAATAGTACTGGTAAGACATTGTCTTACAAATCCACTTCTTTCAGTGTGCTGTTGCTGTAAGCAAGGAAAGCAGAGAAGCACAAGACCTGGAATATTGTGTACTTTTGGCCAGGGAGTTCAAAACAGGAAAAAGAGATAAAAAGAGGAGTCAGGTCTGCTGTGTCCCCACACTGCAGGTTGTCACAAGGTTTTGCCATCCCTGACTTCTCCCTACACCTACAAGTAACACCCCAGTGCATGGTTTCTTCCAGCTGCAAAATTTACCCAGTCACACTTTTGTGCCCCAGGGGCCACTCATGGCTCATGAAGGTTGGTAGACTTGGCACCTGGCCATATCTAAGACCCAGACTGCGTGACGTACCAGTATGATCAACCTTACGAAGGGTCATGACAACCAGCACTGAGTGACACTAAGGCAGTATTGCCTAATGACTCTTGTGCTCTGGCCCTCTCTGGTACCCAGCCCACTGCTGCACCTTCTGCAGTGGCTGGAGGAGGTCTGTGCTCCTCCTCTCCTTCTTCCTCTAGCCAGGTCCTCAAGGGCACCTCTTTTGGCCACTAGCACCCCCAAGACTGGCTGTGTAGAAGGGGGCAGTGGGAAGATGTCAGCACTGTGGTGGGGAGAGGCAGCTCAGTGGGGCAAGGCAAGGATGATGTGCTGCCAATAAGAGGCCACCTCAAAAGGCAGCTGCACCCTTGGCCAGATGTTTTGGCAAGGATTGGTGTCAGCAATGTGAAAAATAAGTTGATGGGAAGGAGTGCTGGCGTGGGCAGCTGTGCGCTGATGCACCATGACGTGCTTCCTCTTCTCAGAAAAGCTTACAGGGGAACAGAAAAAACCAACAGTTTTCAGATGATATGCTTGCTGGGCTGTGCCTGAATTATCTTGTCAAATGAACTGGTGAGTGGCTGAAATCAGCCTGCAAACCCAGTCAGAACAGAAGTGGTTAAGTTCACAAATGAGAGCTGCAATGCTCAGCTTGAGATCCTCAGCCTGGGAAGCTGGCAGTCCAGTGTTGTTTTGGGGCTGCCTTGCCACCAGTACTGTGCCTGGGCAGGAGCACCGAGCCGCAGGCTGCAAGCCCAGCCTTCCCTCCTCTCTGAGGTTGTTCAGCTGATCCCTGTTTTGTGTGTCCCTTCTAGGCGATGCAAAGAACTCCAAAGCCAGTCACTTCCCCTGGCCAACAGTGGTGGCCATCCTGCTCCTCTTCTGCAGTTTTCTGGTAGCTTTAGGCCTCAGGAAATGGTGTCAGTACCAGAAAGAGATGTAAGTACCAGGGAGGGGATGAGGTTGGGAAGGGTGGCACAGAGGACAGTATGAACTTCAACGCAGCTGCCTGGATTTACACATTTTCCATTGAGACAACCCATAGTGCATGAGGCCTTTAAGTACATGGATCGCTAATGCCACTTTTTTTTGTTTCATAAAGCAGTGTGAAATATGAAGTGTTCTCAGTCCTTTCATCTATTCTGTGGGTTATCTATAAAACAAACTTAAAGAAAAAAGAGCTGTGATGCACCTTCAGGGTGTGAGGGAAGAATACAAGTAAATTTTTTCCCCAGAGCCCCCCACTTCTATTAGCCTTCCTGCCAGATGCTTTTGCTCTCTCATTTTGCATGGTTACTTGAGGACATGTTTTAATGAAATTGTACTTCTAGGGCAACTCTATTTGAGTTGTGAATAATATGTGTGAAAGTAGGCTACCTGAAACTTAATCCAAATCAAAGAAGCATTGGGTTTGTAATTATTACCAAAGTTTAATCCTCTACTAAAGCACTTAGAGATCTACTGATGAAAGCAGTATCTAAGAGCCAATTACTTTAAATCTTACTAACATTACTAAAATGTTTGAAAAATCATGCTGATAATGAATCATTTGTGGTTCTAGAAAACCCTTTTGAAACATGACTGCAAATCCTATATATCTAAGATAAAAATGTGGTTGATTTTTTTTCACTGATTCAGCATCAGACCTTTCTTCATCTTGGCCCATAAACTGACAAAAAAAAAAAAGCTATGAGTCTTTAAATATACCTTCAGAGAGCAGTGAGAGCAAAAGATCTCTGCAAGGGTTTTGAATGGTTCGCCAGGACCACGATCTGTTCTTTTATAGCATGAATAAAATAAAATTGTGAGGTGTGAGCTGAGAAAGCCAAATGAATATCAGGAGGTGTGCTGGGGCCATAAAACAGGAACAGGGAAGTCACAGTATGTAAAAGCAAATATCAAGTGCTCTTATAATGACTTAGTGTTCCTCTGCCTACTCCTGTGACTGTTTTACAAGTCTTTTACACTTAGTTTGTGTGATAGCGAGGTTTTTTTTCTCTTCTATTTCAGTATGAACAGACCTCCATCTTTCAAGCCACCACCGCCTCCAATAAATTACACCTCCATGGTGGAGTCTGATGGGACTCCCCCATCCTGCCACGAACTGGAAAACCTGTAGCATCCTCTACACACCTTATGCAGTGCACAGAAGACTGACACAGTTAAAAGGATTTGTCTTTAAAACAGTAATGACAGGATTTTGGTGTTAATGACCCATATTAAAATTCCAAGAGCCTAAATGACATTAATGTTGGAAGCTGAGCACTCCCGAGGACACATACTTCATCCCGACTGTCTCTGAGGATGCATTAGGTTAACACCGTTGTGAGTGTCACCATGAGATTACACGTGCTTAATTTGAATTGGATGATCAATAGGGAATTTGCTGTCTTCTTAATGGGAGCAGATTAACACGTCACTCCACCAGCCTTTCTGAAGTGTTGAAGCTTTTTGTTTTAATAAGCATATAAAGAAGACAGCTCTGCTGTATGGACACCATGATTACATGGCAAATGTTGGCTTAACACACCTGCAAGAGCTCTGCTTACAATTGTTATTTTTAGCTCTACAAATATTGTCTGATATGACTAAGTATATAATTTCCTATGACTGTGAAACCAAACAAAAAATAATCAGCACCTTACACAGGAAGAAAATAGTCTGCACCTCTGCAGCACAGGATCGGAGGGAGAGGTGGGTGAGATGAAAAGACACAGTTAAGGCCTGGTCGAAGTGTCACCAAAGAAGACACAGTTGTCACTGGGAAAGTGACAAGAAACAGTCAGCTTTTGTAAAAGTCACTTGCAGATGAGATACTTAAGGACCGAAGTGAATAAGGAACCTAAAGATAATAACAGAAAATGTCCTTCTTTTTGGAAGTCTTGTGCCTTCAAACAATAATTACTTGAATCTGTTTTTCTGAAATTGTATTTGTAGTACAAGTGAAGAAAAAGTGGAATATAATAATTTTGTTCTCCTTCAGTCTTAATGAGCTTATGTCAGGTGCTATCTGCACATTTTTCAGGGGTGTTTTCTCAGGTGGCTTAAGCCTGTGGAAAGGATTGTCCAGTCTTAAGCCCTACCCTGCCTGGGCTGCCTATTTCCTTGTGTTGACACTAACGAATAAATGATCGTGCTGAAGGCTGTACCAGCTTGGCCTGCAGCACCCTTCTCAGACAGGTGAGCAGTTGTGTCATCACTAATTCAAGACACCAGAGCTGCGGCAGGAACACTGCTTTTGGCAGCAGTGTGGTCCTACGTTACCTTCAGCCAGCCAAGAAACTGTCCCTCCAAACTTGTTTGAAAACGTGTCATTACCACAATGGTATTTCAGTAATTAAGGCAAACCAAAAAAATTAAACCATGCCAAGGTTAAAATTGGTATTCTGCAATACCAATTTGGAACGGGATTTGCTTTATTTGCTGTTAAACACAGGTCGATGAGTGTCAGGGTTCAGAGCACTATATTTCCCAGGACTTCAGAAGAAATAATGACTTACTGGAAAGAACGATGTGACAGACCTTTTTAAAGTATTTTGTTGTGTTATTTACCTCATAGCACAAGCAGTTCTAAATCCATCACTAGGGTAATATCTGTGCTGAACAGAAAACACTCCTCCCTACGAAACTATACAGACTTTGCATGCACGTAAGGTTCAGCATTAATTTAAGCGTTTCTTGTCTGTATGGGCTTGTAGAAGCAAATTAATTTAACTTTTGTCGTACAGTCAGTCCCTGCAAAAGAAGTCAGCTTTTTGTTTTTAAAAATAGAAATCAGAAAAACAAAAGCTGGATATCCGTGTTTGAAGGGATGTGGAGAGCCAGGACTTCCTTCCGTGCCGTTAGATGAGGATGACTTTCCGTAGCAGGGGGTTATTTTATCACCTCGGACATTTGAATCCCCACGTTTGTTGCAGGTCAGAAATGCTCCCTTGGACACTGAGGATTTGGGGGTGCCTGGAGGAGCTCTCAGGCTCAGCATATTTCCACCACCAAACCAGGCTGACAGCAAACGGAGGTACCTGGAGCGTTGTCCCTCTCCTTGCCCCGTGCAGCCCCGAGGGATGCCGCTGCTTCCAGAGAGCCGGATCGGCCAGGTAAAGATGTCCAGGGGACTCCCTCCAA
>NW_008614593.1:773-1236 GCF_000691845.1 Merops nubicus | reverse complement strand
CTCATACCCTCCCTTCCTTTGTTCTCAAATGATGGCTGCGGGAGAGCTGCCTGCTGCAGAGTCTCCTGATAGCTTTCCAGGGTACTTCAGCGATGAGTTCCCTCTTCATTGTTTCAGCATTGTAGGACTGTTTCGGTGAATAACAGACACTCTCATATCCTCCCTTCCTTTGTTCTCAAATGCTTTTGAAAATTAATTTCCCTTTGGGTTTTTTGTTTCTTAATCCCAAATAACTTGTGCTGTCATAGTTCAAATTCTCACTTTTAACTGACAGCAACAGGAACAGAACTGATTTCTAGAGACCAGCAAGCTGTTCTCACTCTGAGTGTTATTTTTACAGGCTGGGTCCAAGGAACAACTGTTTGGAGTATCCAGTAAAATTTCAGTTTGCAGCTTTCTTGGGCACAGTTCATGTACAACCTTTTATGATGGGACATATGCAGCAACTCCACCCAACTCATTA
>NW_008614593.1:0-345 GCF_000691845.1 Merops nubicus | reverse complement strand
TAGTGGAGTGCAAGGTTAAACACCAGACTGTCTTTTCAAAACGTGATGTTTGTTACAGTCCCTACAAACACTATTCTTAACCCAGAACGAGCCCATAACAAACTCCATTGCAGTGTTTCCAGAGACCCTGTTGCTTTTGGGAGTGTGGGAAATTTGCTGTTTTCTTGCCCCCTTCTGAGATAACACAATCCAGCTTTTATTAGGAATGGCTTCTGTCTTTTCTGGCACAAAAAGTTTAAGTCTGCAGGACAGAGACAGTTAATCACAACTGACGACTAATTTTCAGAGAGTGAAGAGCTAGCTGAGTTTTTTCTGTTGCATCTTACTATACATCTGCAGGCCAAT
>NW_008614592.1:3127-3774 GCF_000691845.1 Merops nubicus | reverse complement strand
CGGCATCCAAATACCCTTGGAAATCCACCCCCCCAATGTGCTTGGAGTTCTGAGTTCGTTCAGCTTCGGGAAGGAGAAAGGGGCCCGTGCTAAAACACCTCCAAGTGCCGCATGGAGATAGGTGGGATATAAATAAAATATGGATCATTGTCATTATTTATTTAGCAAATCTATTTTGAAAAACTCAATGAAGCGCGGGGCTGTGTGTGTCCCCCCCCTCCCCGAAATGCAGAACAAATAAAGGCAGAATGATTTTTGAATAACGCTGCCGGGGCGTCCTCCCGCCAGCCGGCTCCTCATCCTCCGCCACCAAGGTTACACATCTCTTTATCCGGCTCCCATCAGGACATTTCTCTATCAAGCCACCGACAACCAATCTTCCTCCCTGTCACCGGGGCTATCATAAAGCTGTCCACTTGTCTATCAAGTTTATTTGTTTTCATTTATCAAGCCAAGCCACTAAAAGCCTTTCCGGGCACGCCGAGAGGCCGGCGGTGGTCCCTCCCCGGCACGCAGCCGCCACCGGCACGGGAGACGTCACCGAGAGCCCGGGCAGAGCCTGGCTGGTCAGCACAGCCCCGGGGGGACCTTCGGGGGAAATCCAGAGGGGACCCGCAGATCAGCAAAGCCCGGAGCTGGCAGAACCC
>NW_008614592.1:1348-3117 GCF_000691845.1 Merops nubicus | reverse complement strand
GACCCGCAGCTCAGCAAAGCCCGGAGCTGGCAGCACCCACAACAGGGATCTTTCAGGATCTGCCATCCTGAAGTTGGACGACCAGGAGGTTGCTGCAGGCAATGGAAAAACCTTCTCAGGGATGCTGGAAGAAGCTTTTCTGAGGCAGATCCAGGTGGCAGAGGTGAACCTCGTCACAGCCCATCCACCACGGGGTTCATCCACACTGTGACAATACATTCCACCAGGGCAGAACTGCTCCGGGGGCTTCACTGCCCTCCAAACCCAAAGGAATGACGCTGGAGAAGCTCCCTGACAGCCCTGCTCGAGGTGCTCCTCAACCCCCGAGTTCTCCAGCCACCTGTGGGGGTCTGGCACTGGAGCAGGTGAAGGGACAGTTCTCCTCAGGGCACCAGAGGGGTGCCCAGCACCCAGCATGGGCAGGACCACCAGTGGAGCCAGAGGACACGTCCCCCCTGCCAGACCAGCGTGGGAGCTGCTGGGGAACCCGTTCCCACTCTGTGCACTGAACTGCTGCGCAGCAGGCTGCTGTCAGCCAGCAGGAGACTCACAAATGCCAATTAAGATCAAAACCCCAGAAATTTCAAGCATAAAAAGCGGGGAGCACGGCCCCCTGCACAGGCACAGAGGAGGCTGCAAGAGCCCCGGGCACCCTGCCCCACACCAGGCCTTGGAAAAATGAGAAAATCAGCCAGAAAACCCAGGGCTGGAGCCAGGAGCACCCGGGAGGGCTCAGGAGGGGACAGGAGTGCTGGCCTGGCTCAGGCCACGGAGCTCAGCCGAATTTCCAGCACCTCCAGGCCCAATAACTCCAAGCTCTGGACTGGGGACAGGCAATTCCTTCTCCTCCCTTGGAATGCAAGATGTTCTCTGGGCTGGGCTCTCTGGGCACTCCCAAGCTCTGGATTTTGGCTGTCCAGCCTCATTCAGGTCGCTGCGCTATTGGAGCACTGGCAGCAGTGACACTGGGGACACCAGCTCCCCCAGCTCCAGCCACACAGCCTGCAGGACACCCCCAGCCCCCCGGCTCCTCCACTGAGCTCTGGATGGGATTGGGCTCCCAGCTGGACTGGACCAGTGGCCAGGAGAGAGCTTCCACCTCTTGGTGCCAGGCTCTGTGTCCCTTCTCCCTGGCACCAGGCACTCAGGCTTTTGAAACAAAAGGCCACCAAGATATTTTAACATAATTAAAAAAAAAAAAAAAAGTCTTTTTCCTAAGCCTTGTTCTTGGAAATAACTCAATGAATTTGACTGAAATTACAGGAAAAGATGCTTTGACTGAGAAATTCAGCCCAATAAGCAGCTAGAGCACCAGGTACTCAACAGCAGCCTCCACTCCAGCCCTAACTCCTCAGGCGAGGTTTGCAGGGAGAGGCAGCACCTTTATCAGAGCAGCCATGGGGCTGGAGAAAGCAGATAAGCTGCTGAGCACGTGAGACCTTCCCCAGGTCCCCACTGCAGAGCACAGCATGGAGCTCAGCGTCAGGGGCACACGGGGACCCCCCTGCAGAGCGAGGAGCCATCCTGCCTCCTGGCACAGGGGGCACCAGGGACACCAGGGCCCTCGGCACCCCGCTGCTGGGTGGGGGGTGGCTGGAGTAGGGCTCAGAGCAGCCCCAGCACGGCCAGGAGTCTGCAAAGGGCTTTGGGGCAGGATCGAGCCCTCGTGGAGGGAAATACCATGAAGCAGTAATTAGTAAATTAGCCAAGAGTCACCAGGTCCCTCGGGACTGATCCATCCCGCAGTGGTTCTGTGGATGGAGAACAGG
>NW_008614592.1:0-1319 GCF_000691845.1 Merops nubicus | reverse complement strand
GTTTGGTCGGCTGCGGTTGGGGCCACGAGTCCCCCCCAGGCACTCGCCAGCTGGCAGCCCTGCAGCGTTGGGCACGGCCTGGCTACGTGGAGAGGCCACGGCGGGCACCAGGTAGGGCCAGGGGTCCTGGCACACGTCCCAGTGCACCACAGGCTTTGCTCTGCCCATGCAAGCAACGGGGGGAAGCTGCTGGTTCCTGTGCAGGCAGCAAGCCCAGCTCAGCCCAGCGTGTTCCAGCCCAGCCCAGTATGTTCCAGCTCAGCCCAGAGTGACCCAGCTCAGCCCAGTGTGCTCCAGCTCAGCCCAGAGTGACCCAGCTCAGCCCAGTGTGCTCCAGCTCAGCCCAGAGTGACCCAGCTCAGCCCAGTGTGCTCCAGCTCAGCCCAGAGTGACCCAGCTCAGCCCAGTATGTTCCAGCTCAGCTCAGAGCATTCCAGCTCAGCCCAGCATGTTCCAGCTCAGCCCAGCATGTTCCAGCTCAGCCCAGAGCATTCCAGCTCAACCCAGTGTGTTCCAGCCCAGCCCAGAGTAACCCAGCTCAGCCCAGTATGTTCCAGCTCAGCCCAGCGTGTTCCACCTCAGCCCAGCATGTTCCAGCCCAGCCCAGCGTGTTCCAGCCCAGCCCAGCCCCTGCTCCACCAGACCTGCGGGAGGTCACGGATCACTCCCTGGGGAAGGGGAGGCCCGAGGGCAGCAGCCCGGTGACTCCTTGCTGCCATCGCCCCGGCGGGTGCTCGTTCCCAGCCCAGTCCCAGTTCAGCTCCCACACGTCTCTGGCCTGTGCAGAGCCCAGCGCCAGCTTTGCATGCAACCACTTTTTCCTCCCCCCCTTCTTGGTAATTGGAGGGAAAACATTCTCTCTAAGTTTTCTTTTGCCTTCTTTCTAACAGCACCGGGTTGTTTTTCTTACCAAACAAAAACAACTATTTGCCTTAATTATTGCAAATCCTCATGTTTCCAGCCCCTAGCTACTCTAGGGGGGCGAGGCTGGTTGCAGGGAGGTATAATTTACACCCATCTTCTTTGGCTTTAATTGTATCAGCCTAGAAATTATGGAAAATATTTGCTACTGAAAGAAAAAAAAAACTTCCCACTTAAAAGGTGAAGAGTCGCAGCAGAAACGCCTGGAAGAGCCGGCGCGGAGGCAAAGCTGCCGCCTCCCTACCAGGGCTGGTTATAATTTAGCTGCAACAGGAAAAAAAGGGGCCCAGGCGGGTCCCTCGGAGCCTGAACACAAACCCTGGCGCAGGCGCCGGGCGCGAGCGTGGGGGGCTCCCGGCGGGCAGGGGGTCCAGGGTCGTGGCGATGCCCAGGGAGCC
>NW_008614591.1:0-426 GCF_000691845.1 Merops nubicus | reverse complement strand
GGAGATTGTGCACGCAGTAGCCCTCTGGCCAGTCTGGGCAGGACAATATGTTAAAAACATGCTCTATACTGTAGCTGGGAAGAATGGTCCTACCTGGAGCCTCTGGCAGAGAGAACCCGGGGAGACCTTTGGCCATCCTCTAGGATTTTGGCATCAAGGATACAAAGGATCCAAGGCCAACTATACTCCAACCAAAATAGAGACACTGGCAGCATATGAAGAAGATTGAGCTGCTTCATAAGTGGTTGGGCGCCGCTTGGTACCCCAACTGCCAGTTCTGGGCTGGATGTTCAAAGGGAAGGTCTCCTCCACACACCATGTGACTGATGCCATGTGGACCAAATGGGTCGCCCTAATAACACAATGGGCTTGAACAGAAACCCCCAGCTGACCAACTGTCTTTAGATATTGCTGAGTGAGAAAAGT
>NW_008614590.1:770-1833 GCF_000691845.1 Merops nubicus | reverse complement strand
ATTATTATTGGAAGCTCAAACATTCCAGACACTGGGCCCTCTCCACCCAGAAGATCCAATAATAATAGAATGGGGGTTCTTAGCCAATGCTTTGTCATATCACTTTTGGCAGCGGGAACTAAATGGAGACATCCAATTGGCTTTTACTCACAATCTTTCAAAGATTTGGAAAAGCGATATTCCACTCTGGAGAAAGGATTACTGACAGTTTGTACAACACTCAAAGAAATTGATAAAATTGTTAAGAAACAGAAGGTGATTCTGCAAGGCCCATTTAAGGTGGTCAACCAAGTGCTGTCTGGGAGAGCTCCTCCAGATGGAATATCCCAAAAGGGGACAATCAGAAAATGGTATTGTCAAGTTGAGTAATACTCTAACCTTTTCAAGCTTGAAGAGGGCCAGACAAACAACTTGAAATCCAGGAACAAATTACCTCCACAAAAGAGGAGGATCTAGTGATAAAAATCCCTAGTCCCATTAAAGAAGCCCCAGAATATTGAAGTGAAATGACAAGTGCTTGGTTCACAGACACTTCAGCCTGGAGAGAAGGGAAAGTGTGGAGATTCAAATCCGCAGCGATTAACCCCTCTATGGGTGAACGACTGATAAACCAAGGTGAGGGTAGTGCTCAGATTGGGGAGTTGGATCCAGTACTTAATGTTTTCACAAGAGAAGAAGCATCCAAGGATGCTGTGTATATTTATACTGATTCATTTTCATTTTTTAAAGGCTGCATCGAATGGGTTACCTTCTGGGAGCAGAATAACTGGGAAATTAACAGAGTCTCAGTTTGGCAGAAGGAGAAGTAGCAGTATATACTAGCTATTGCCCAAAGGAATCCCAATTTCCATGTAGGGTGGATTCCTTCCCACCAAGCTAGCCTTAAGAATGAAGCTAGCAGGTAGAATAATTATGCCGATGAACTTGCCAGGACCAATATGGTTGAGATCCAAACTGCTCTTGCAATCAATCTCAGACAGTGGGACCCAGGAATGGGACCGTTTGCTCAAGTGGCTCCATTCCAGAAGAGGTCATTCAGGGGTTTTTGATTTATACAAAGAAA
>NW_008614590.1:0-234 GCF_000691845.1 Merops nubicus | reverse complement strand
CACCAGATGGGATGAAAGATTGAATCATGCAATTACCACAGTAAATAATAGATGGGAAATCAATGGATGCCCTCACTTTAATGCTTTTTCCCCTACATCACCTATTCAGGGTAATGACAAGCTCAAAAAAACCACATAAACCTAAAACTCCTCTTAACCCCAGACAAGCTGTCCTAGTAACCTTACCAAATATTGGTAAGGTTAAGATCACATTACAAACACCAGTGAATATAA
>NW_008614589.1:10213-15169 GCF_000691845.1 Merops nubicus | reverse complement strand
GTCTGGCACTCCAGAGAGCCAGATGGATTTGCCCCGGAGGCACGTTGGTGGAGGTGCCCGGGGGGCAGGGTGTGGGGTGCCCGCCCCACACGCTCTCCCCACGGCAGGGACCACACGTGGCAGGGGCAGCTGCTTCGCTCAGAGCCACTTCAGGACAGTCCCAGCTCCATGAACAAAAGCTGCTCCTGGTTCCCTGGCTGAGTTCCCAGCCTGAGCTGCTGCAGGGCCGGCTGGGAGGCGAGCAGTGACCGAGAGAATCAGACCTTATTTCCTCCACCAGAGATAAGACCTTTACACAAGCTCTTCAGACAAGGACTTCAGTGTTTATTTTTCTTACAGGTTTTTCAAGGGAATCTTGTTCTACAGAATTGCATCTGCCTGCAGGGATCCAGCCCCATGGTCGCTCCTGGCTCAGCCTGGGAAGGGCCAGTGGCTTGTGAAAGGTGCTTGTTCCCCCCCCTGAAAAGCCTTCTGGGGCACCAAACTGGCCACCCAGGGTTCACCTCCCCTCTGCCCCACCCCTGGAACCATCCCAGGGGAGGTTGGCCGGGGCTCTGAGCACCCTGCTCTAGCTGGGGATGTCCCTGTCCCTGCAGGGGGTTGGACTGGGTGACCTTGGAAGGTCCCTTCTTGCCCAACCCGTTCTATGATTTGGTGATCCCCTGCAGAAACCAACCACTGCTGGCCCCTGCAGCTCAGAGGAGCTCTAACCTCTCCTGTTGAGGTCCCTCGATGTCACTGCTGGGGAAAGGAAGGTCTGCCCAGCCTGGGATTCCTCTTCCCTGCCAAGACCTGTCCAACCACCAGACCCTCAGCAGGGGGGATGGAGAGCTGGCAGACCAGGCTCTCTCCCTGGTCCAGGGAAATCCTGAGCCCTCAGCCCTGCACGGAGCAGATCTCGGGGCTCGGCACAGCCCAGGGAAGATTTTTGCCCCCAACCACCCTCCAAACCCCCAAACTTCTTGGCCTGCTGTAGGCAAACAGCTGCCTCAAACTCCAGCAGGTCCAGGCTGTGGGGCTCCCTCCTCGGGTGCCATTAGTGGGTGTAATGAGCTGGAGATAATTGCTGCCTAGGGGACACAATTAACTCCTTCCTGGCCGGGTCCAGATGGGGCTTTTGTATCCCAGGAAAGCAGTTCCACCCACCAGGTTCCTGAAAAACTTACAGCCTTCTTCCTTCTTCAAGCTGAGCCTTCTGAATCACAGCCTGAGGAGCACAGCGAGTTCAGGGATGCGTGGCAGTGATTGAGCTCTGGGATATCTCAGGAAGGTGTCATTTATTTCAGGTAGATGAGGCACCGGTGAGACTGGGAGCCAGCAGTGAGTAAATCAGTCACACCCTGGTGCTAATGAGGTTTGAAGCAGCTCAGAGCAGCCAGCTGAGGGGCAGCCCTGCTCCAAAACCCCCACTCCCCCAGGGCCTGAGGAGCCGCGGGCACAGGGCGGGGGTGCAGGGACAGGCAGGAGCCCTGGAGGAGGTGGCGCTGCTGGGACAGGGATGGCAGCACTGCCAGCAGCAGCCACGGTGCCACCACCTCCAGCAGCAAGGTCTGTGTTGGCCAGACCTCTGTCCCCAGGATGGGGATCCCCCTGGAGCAGGCGCTGCCCGAGGAGCTGCTCCGAGCCCCTGCCAGCCTGGCACCCACCTTCACCCACAGGCTGGAGCCCCCGAGGAGGAGCCAGGCACAAGGTCCATCCTCCTCCCCTCCCTCCGGTGGTTCCCTCGCAGCAAATTACTGCTTCAGAGGGGCAGCAGATGTGAAATATGAAGACAGAAATTGCCAGCGACTTTTAATTTGGGTTCTGCCAATTTCTCTCTTCCAGCTATTGATTTTCCATAAAGATGAATCCCCGCTCCAGGCTCCCTCTGACAGGCTCTAGCTGGGTGTTTTGCTTACCCTGAGAGAGGAAATATATGTTTTATTAAGTGTCAGAGCTCACTAATGAGAAGAAGGGGGAAAATCAATTGTCTGCTTATATCTTGATCTCCAAGAGGGGACTAACAAGTTCTTCGCTGTGATGCTGTGGGCAGGAGGACGGGGCAGGATGACAAACGTGACAGACAGTGGCTGTCAGCTCTGCTGCAGAGACAGCTCAGCTGAGGAGAGAGGGGGAAAGGGGCACCTGGAGAGCTGCCTGGATGCCTCAAACCCCTCTCTATTTGGAGTTATTCAAAGAGAGTTGCAGAGTGCTGTAAAATCCTCCAGCTGAACTGATCCCTGGTGCACAGTGATGGAAACCAGTCGTGTTTCAGCTGCAGACTATAAGCAGCTCTGTGCTCACATTCCCAAAATGAAGTGGGCAGCTTGGCCAGCTGCTCAGGACACGGGCAGCCAGAAGGATTCCATTCTCCATGCTCAGTTTGGGATCAAGGGGGGGCGTTTATGACAGGGAGAAGCACAAGGTTGTGCCATAGGTTCATCTTCTACCTCCACCTTTTCAGGTCAGTCCTGGGGTACAGGGACACCCTGGACCTTGCCAGCTCGAAGGCAGACTTGCTCCCCACTGTTCAGTTCAAAGACACCATCCCCTCTGCAGGAGCCATGGGCTGGGAGGGTGCCAAGGGGTATGGACACAACGTGCCAGCCTTGCTTCAACTCCTTAACCACTGAACTTGAGGATCTCAGTGATCCATCCCAACCCAAACGGTTCTATGATACCTCCCAGGCCGTGGCTGGAAGAGGAGCTGAGGTTAGCTGGACCTCCACAGGACTCTTCACATGTTCTTAAGCCCTCAGGCCACCAAGGAAGGCCAAGGGACAAGGACAGGTCCAGTTCCCAGCACGCACAGCCCAGCTGGAATGGGATCCTGGGCATGAGTGTGAACATTCCTATCACCTCTCCTGTGAAAAAAGGCTGAGAGAGTTGGGCTTGTTCAGCCTGGAGAGGAGAAGGCTCCAGGGAGACCTTCTGGGGGCTGCCAGGACTTCAAGAGAGCTGTCAGAAAGCTGGGGTTGTTGGGACAGTACAAGGGGGATGGTTTAAAACGAAAGAGGGAGATTTAGACTAGAGAGAAGGAAGGAATTTCTGACCCTGAGGGTGGTGAGCCCCTGGCCCAGGCTGCCCAGAGAGGTGGTCACGGCTGCCAGGACTTCAAGAGAGCTGTCAGAAAGCTGGGGTTGTTGGGACAGGACAAGGGGGATGGTTTAAAATAAAAGAGGGAGATTTAGACTAGAGAGAAGGAAGAGATTTCTGACCCTGAGGGTGGTGAGCCCCTGGCCCAGGCTGCCCAGAGAGGTGGTCACTGCCCCATCCCTGGCACCATCCCAGGGGAGGTTGTTTGGGGCTCTGAGCACCCTGCTCTAGCTGGGGATGTCCCTGTCCCTGCAGGGGGGCTGGATGAGATGACTTTCAAAGGTCTCTTCCCACCCAAACCATTCCCTGATTCTGTGATTTCCTGCAGCAACTTGGTATTATTTGACAAATACTGATCTCTGCTGGCCCTGCCCCCCAAGCAGGGCCATCAACCTCCTTCCACTCCCTCACATCTGTCATCTCCCTTGTCTGTTGGAGAATCAACCCTGACAATTGCATAGTTAATCTCCTGGCAGCTGCAAAATGAGAGGGTGAGCTCTGGCTGCCTGCAGGAGACGCATTGATCTCTCAAAATGACAGATCACCTCCTCCCTTGATGTTCAAGCAGAAGCTCAGGGCTGGTGTTATGGATCCTGCCTATCAGTCAATTAAAAAAGCTTAGCAGGGAGACACCAGCTGAGCGTGTGAGGCAGCACTGAGGCTAAGCCCTGACCCAAAGATTTCATCACAGGGGGGATGGAGGAACCCTCCGAGGCAGGAGGCCTGTGATGAGACACTGGATGTGGTGCTGAGCTTGTCACCATGACCCAGAGGAGCCAGTGTCCTCCACAACAAACCAGCTGACTGGCCAGCTGGGCCCCCAGCAAAGCAGAGCAGGAAAATCCCTTCTTGCCCAAAAGGGAGCTTGCAGCACTCCATGGAGCAGTTTATGTCCTATTTCAACACGTCTCTTTAAGGAGGATTATGTGTTTAAGTTCACAAATGTTAAAGTTTAACACCTTGTGAAAGAGCCTGAGAGTCACTGCAGGGAGCAGAGCTCTGGAGTGTGTCCAGCCTCGGGTGTCAAGAGTGAAAGAGTCACCCTTAAAGGGGGAAAAATAACTCCCTAAAGGGGTGCTAAGGAAGAGACCTTTAACATCCTGAAGTCCAACCCTTCCCCATCCCTGCCAGGTCCCCACTGCCCCGTGTCCCTCACCCCACATCTCCACGGCTTGGAAACCCCTCCAGGGGTGGGGACTCCACCACTGCCCTGGGCAGCCTGGCACAGCCCTGGGCAACCCTCCAGGGCAAGAAATTGTTCCTCAGGGCCAACCTCAACCTCCCCTGGGGCAACTTGAGGCCATTTCCTCTTGTCCTGTCCCTTGTCCCTTGGGAGCAGAGCCCGCCCCCCCCCTGGCTCCAGGCTCCTGGCAGGAGCTGTGCAGAGCCAGACGGTCTCCCCTGAGCCTCCTTTGCTCCAGGCTCAGCCCCCCCAGCTCCCTCAGCTGCTCCTCCCCACACTTGGGCTCTAGACCCTTCCCCAGCTCCGTTGCCCTTCTCTGCCCATGCTCCAACACCTAGACCAGGCTTTTGCCAAGAGCTGCTGGACCAGCTGCCCCTCGATGAGCCCACGGCCACAGGGGCAGCAGCTGGTGGGTGCTGGTGTTTTGGCTGCTGGGAAGGTGCCCCAGGAGAGGGCTCAGCACCCAGCTCCTTGTCCCCGGGCGGCTCCGGGGCGGGGGCAGGCGGGACCCCCAGCCCCAATTTTTTTTTAGCAGCCGTGGGGCGGGGGGGGCCAGCAGAGCTGGGCTGGGGCCACTGGATGGAGCTCCTGGTGCCTGGCAGGGTGGGTCGGGGTTCAGCGGGGTGGGGTGAGGCCCCCTTGGGTCTTCCCAGGCTTGGCTCATGCCAGAGGAGCGTGAGGAGGCTGCCCAGGGGTGA
>NW_008614589.1:7317-10199 GCF_000691845.1 Merops nubicus | reverse complement strand
GTGGGAGGTGTTGGGTGGCCCCAGCACCCATGGGTGCCACCTCCCACCCTGTCTGAGCCCAGGGACACGCAGCCCCCGGGTCGAGCACCCTGCTCTGGCAGAGGTGCCCCTGCCCTTGGCTGGGCATCACAGCTGGGTGCTCTTCAGGGTCCCCTCTGACCCAAACCTCTCCATGATTCCACAACCACAGCTCCCAGGCTGCAAGCAGAGCAGCACTGCTGGGGAAAGCAGCTGCTTCTGGCAAGGAAAAAAAGGGATTTAAAGACAGAAAGGGAAACCAAGCAGCAGCACAGCTCAGTCTGTGGGCAAACAGTCTGCTCCCCAGAGCCAGCCACGGGCAACGTGCCCCACGGCGCTGCTGCCGCCCCCATGGCACTGCCCACGGGGGTGCCAGAGCTGCCACAGCTCGGCTGGGGTTGGGTTGGGATGGGTTTTTTTTTTTGTGACAAGAATATACAGCTTGTTTTTTAAGTTGTCAGCTCTCTTGGAAGAAGCATTGCTGCCAATGAGAGCATCAGGATCCACTCTTGTGCAGGAAGGGGCCAGAGGTCCGAGAGCTTTCCACACGCTGGAGATTCCTGCAGGGAAGTGGTGTGAGTTCTGGTCTCTGCTGAGGGAAAATGAGGCTGAGAAAAAATTGCTTTGTCAACTAGATCTCACCATCCAGCTTCTACAAGTCATGTAAGAATGAAACTCTCCTGGTTCTATGCCACAAGAACAAGTAGTCATAGCCAGAAAATGTCTGTGAGAGAAGGAGGGTGGTTACCTGTTGCTGGTTCCTATCACCGTGGCCTGACTGGGGTGACAAAATCCTACATTCAGGATTCTGTATTTATTTCTTTTTCAAATCAAGCACGTTCAGCTTGTCACAGCCACCTTCTCCACGTCAAGCTGGGTCCTCATTTCAAGCTCTCTGCCCAGGGGGATGCAGGCACTTGTTGAGCTGATGGCTGTGGATGATGTGTGAGTGCAGCCCAGAAGCCAACGGGAGGGACTTTTTAGGAGGGTCTGTAGTGACAGGACGAGGGGTAATGGCTCCAAGGAGGGGAGATTTGGATGAGATGTAAGGAAGAAGTTCTTCACTGTTCTTCACCACTGTGAGGGTGGTGAGATCCTGGCCCAGGTTGCCCAGGGAAGCTGTGGATGCTCCACCACTGGAGGTGTTCAAGACCAGGTTGGATGGGGCTTTGAGCAACATGGTCTGTAACTAGGTGAGCAACCTGGTCATGGCAGGGAGGCTGTAACTAGAGGATCATCAAGGTCCCTCCCAAGCCAAACTATCCTGTGATTCTACCCTTCTACAGGAAAACAAGCAGACACCACGGGCTGAGGTGATGATGTAAACCAAAGAAAGGGAAAGGATGCTTCACTGAACACAGGCTACTCCTGTCAGTCTGCTGTGGAAGGTGGAGGGGTGAGGGAAACTGTTGGTGCTCCTCCTGGCAGCGCGTGCCCATGGCTCTGCAGCCACACTCTCCAGCTTGCCCGGGGACAGAGGGTTCATCCGAATCACCACGGTGATGGTGGAGCTGTAGAAACCACCTTAGAAATGGGCCTCAACCCTCCACAGCCTGGCGGATTACAGAGAGAGGGAGAATAGACAACTCCAGAGATGTAGAAGAATGGGAAGAAATTGCTTACAGGAGTACAAAGGCATCTCATTAGAATGAAACAGAAGATAATAAGATAGGGAGAAATTCTGGCAGAGTGTATGAGAGAATAATTCCTGACAGCAAATCTATTAAGCAGAGGTAGAACCTCTCAAGGGGGGTTGGGTAGCAGGAGACCAGTTGGTTGGAATATACAAAAGCAGACTATACAAAACATTAGAAACTGTACAACTATAAAGGAAAATGGAGCTACCTCTAGTCTAAGAGTTCTTTCTCCTCTATAAATTTATAAGGTGAGCTTTAATGAGGAGAGGAGAGTCACAGGCATGATTATAATCCCTCACAGCTCCTCTGGTCCTTAGTGCTGTCACTGCTGCTTTCTTACACAGCCACCTAGCTTTGGAATCATGTCTGCGATTCAGAATGAATTTGAAGCCAGTTTGGAAAGTGCTGCCCACATGGAGGAGGATCAAGACGAGGCCAGTGAGCTGCACTTGGAAAGGAGAAGCCTCGTTCTGCAGTTCCTGCACTCCACCCTGAGCCTCCAGCACCTCCAGCACCTGCGGGACAAACTGGAGCTTCTGAAGAAGAGCTCCTTTTACTTGGAGATTGAGCCCAAACAAGTGGTCGTGAGAGACCAGAACCAGGAGACGTACCACACGGACATCTTCCAACTGATAAACCCCATCCAGCTCCTGAAGATGAAGAAGGTAGGGAAAAGCCAGACTCAAATCCAGCTGTCTCTTCTAGCTGAGCTGCTAGAGGAGCTGCAGCGAGGCCGGGAGGAGCTGAGCTCTTACGCAGAGACCCGCGACACGCCGACTTTCCTCTCCCAGTGGGACTTAATCATGCAGAGGATGTCCCAGCTCTCCGAATTTCTGGAAGAACTCCTTTCCCTGCAAACTCCAGGGCAGCTGCACATGAAGCATCCGCTGCTGCTGCCCTTTGAGGCGCAGCGTTGGGGCGCTGCCCTCCCTGCCATCGGGCTCTCCCTCTCCACAAAGCCGCCGCTGCTTTTCGACCGAGAGAAATCCTTTGCAGGCCAGGACTGGGCCAAACTCCAGTGGTCTGCAGACAAGCGAGAGCCCCTCGCCGAGCAGTACGAGCTGCACGTGACCCTGCTGACAAGCGGGGGGCCGGGGGAGCCGGGGTACAGGCGGCTGCAGCTCGTCCCCTCCAGCACGTGCCTGGTGCGGGGGCTGCAGCCTGGCAGGGGCTACGAGTTCACCGTGAGGAGGTCGGACGCTGGCACCCTCGTCTTTCAGAGCTGGC
>NW_008614589.1:6897-7202 GCF_000691845.1 Merops nubicus | reverse complement strand
GACACGTGAGGAAAACAAAAAATAAGACTAAGCCTTATTTCTAAACACTTTTGTGTAAAACCATTTTTGTTTTCAACCATTTTTGTCTTCAACCATTTTTGTCTTCAACCATTTTTGTCTTCAACCATTTTACAAGCACCTTGCCTGGAATCTTTCCAGGTTAGCGAAACCCCTGGAAGGTTCTCACACAAACCAACCTCTGTAAGCAGCACCCAGGACTCAGCACTCACCTCCCCCTGCCAGAGCTCCAGGGTGGGACAGCTGGAAGCAGGTGGCCTTGAAGGACACCAGGGACACCAAGCACA
>NW_008614589.1:0-6813 GCF_000691845.1 Merops nubicus | reverse complement strand
TGGTGACACAGGTGGTGAGAACAACCACCCCAGCCAATGGGGTATTTGGTACCATACTGACATCACCCCTGCCCTCTATATAAGGGGAGGGGTGGAGCAGGGGGAGCTGCTGTGTCTCGGGTGAGGGGGTCAGGATTACCTGCTTGATATGTTATTTCACTGGTATTATCATCGTTGTCTCCCCTCTCTCTGTGTTGCTTTATTTAACTGCCCTTATCTCAACCCACCAGCTTTTTGGGTTTTGTTGCTCCAAGTTCTCCCCCCTGACATATGGGGGTGCCAAAAACTTCTCTCTTCTCCTTAGTTTAAATGTCTCTTGGTCTAAAACCATCACCTCCTGTCCTGTCCCAACAGCCCCTGCTCAAAAGTTCCCCCCCCCTCAGCTTTCTGCCAGGCCCCTGGCAGCCCCCAGCAGGTCTCCCCAGCTGGAGCCTTCTCCTCTCAGCTGCCCCAGCCCAACTCTCTCCTGCTGGGCTCCCAGCAGAGGGGTTCCCCCCTCGGGGCATTGCTGGGGCTCCTCTGGCCCTGCTCCAGCAGCTCCCTGGCTCTGCTGTGCTGAGGACTCCAGAGCTGCCCCAGCACTGCAGGGGGGTCTCCCAGAGCTGGCAGAGGGGCAGGAGCCCCTCCCTGCCCTTTGCCCACACTGCTGGGGGGGCAGCCCAGGAGGCAGCTGAGCTGAGATGCCCGGTGCCAGCTCCTTGCAATGATGTTGTTTTGGCTTTTTATACCCCAAGTTATTTTTTCCCCCATGTCCTTCTTCCAAAACACATGAGATGAATCCTAAATTCATCCTAACATCTCCATCTCTTGTTCCTCTCACCCTCTATGCCCTGTGCTTTGTAAGTACCTAAGCATGATTTCATGCTCACCCCTCTACAGTGGCTGAAAAGACCATTCTGATTAAAAAACAACCCCACCACACAAGGAAAAACCCCACACCCCCCAAAAAAATCAACAAAAAAAAACCCCAATCACCCCCTAACCCTCACCATGCACAACCAGTAAGTAGAAAACAATCTTTTCTGCCATGCACTGCAGTTAATGTTTTCTTTTTAGTAGTTTTCTACCATTTAGTTCAGTCCAAGTGTAGCTGCCCCCACACAGATTCCAATCAAACCATGAGGTAAGCAGACATTTTAGTAATAAAATTTATTATTTAAGCAAAATCAAATAATTTTTACAACTATGGCTTAAATATCAAAAAAAGGGAATGTTGAGGTTCCTTGTTACAAACGTAGAAGCAGGTAAAAATATTTGTATCCAAAACGGCATTTGAGGTTTTCTGCAAGTCACAGACATAGAAAAGATAAAAACCTGCTGTGTTTAACGTTCCTTAATTTACACTTTGTGACACTTCACCTTTCATCTCTATTTTCCAAAGCCCAGTGATTTATTGCAGTAAATTGATTGTCCTCCACCAGTCGGTCCAAATCCTCCCAACCCAGCCCAGGGAGCCGAGGTCTCCTCTCCTGGACATCCTCCCCTCTGTGCCCTGATGGCTGCAACCCCAGGGACCATCCTGGGCTGCCAGCACACGTTCCCCATGCTCACCTTGGCCTTGAGCTCGTGCCAAGGAAATTAAAGCTCTCCTCCTGGACGAGCCAAGGTTTGTGTCCAGCAGCAAAGTTCTCCTGTCTGTGAGCTGCGGAAAACGCGGCGCCTGTGCCCGGGCAGATGCCCTGTGCTGCCAGGGGCCTCCTGCTGGGATTGCCAAAGCTTTGGTGGTTTTGGTTGGTTGTTTTTTTTTATAAAAAATTTTAAGAATATGTGCTTGAACAGAAAATTCTTCCCCAAGTAAATTCAAAGCTCTGTGTGCAAATGAAACCAGACTACTTGGAGCTTTTTTTCTCTGCTTCTCCCTCCATGAGCATGAGGACAAGAACACGGTATTCAGCTGTCACTAACAGTCTATAATAAGTTGGATTAATTGCACTTTCTGCCATCCCTGACTATTGCAGCTCCACGACCAGCTCTACAGGTACCTGCTCACAGCTCAAGAGTCCAGCCTGGCTGGTACTGCTGCTTGGCTGGTCCAGGGCAGTGTTTCCTAAACACCAGTTACCAAATGCACCTTCAGGGGAAAAAAAACCCCAAAATAACCCCAAAAAACCAGCATATGTTGTCTAGCAACACAGAGGTGGCCAAGCAAAGCTTTTCAGTCCAAGCTTTACCCTCCGAGGAGCAGCAGCTAAACACTTGTTGCCAGCTGAGGGCAAAGGGAGATGCTTTCTGAGGTGTTTTTCTTGGTCTCCACAAGCAGGTGGCCAAACTTGTCTTCTCCCTTGTGTTACATGTAAGGAAATAACCAGCTAACAAAACAGCCAAGAGACTCTTCACTTACATTCCATCATGAAAATGAGATCCACTGGTTCTAAAGGGACCAGGGTGACCAGTTAGAATGATGCCAGCACCATGCCAAAGTATTTATCCCAACAATTCCAGCACCTTTTGCAGTTCCCCACATCAACCTGGAGATCCGTGGCTGCATTTCAGTAGCCTACAAAATGACTCCCATACAAGCTTATTTTGGGATTGCCATCAGGTTTGCAAAATCAGACTGGTGAAGAACCTTTTAAGACCCCAGTTGGGATGGCTTCAAAGAGGAACAATGAATTTTTACATCTTCCATCTTTAGAACCAGCAGCAGGTATTTCCTATGGGCTTTTGTTCCTCTTGGTATCACCAGCCACGTGCCTGTTATTATGCTAAGACAAGAGCAAGTCTGGGTGGTCTCTAGAACACAAATCAAACCCATCAAAATGCAGAAGTGCAGGAAGGTAGTTTAAAATAAGGAAGAGAACAACAAAACTTCCTCACAGGTTCTTGAGTCAAGTCGAACAGCGAGTCACGAGAAGAAACACAACGTTAAATAAGGACTTCTCCACACACACCTCTTTCTTATTGCACATTCCTCCACGCAAGGACAGAGCCGTGATGCATTTTCTGTGGCAAACACAGGACACAACTCATCCCTGCTGCAGTGCTTAGGCCAGGGAGGACTCAGGACTCGTGTCCCTGCACGGCGTGGGCGTGGTGCAACCCCACGCTGACTGCACCTTGGCTCCATCCCACGCGTGTGGGCTGGGGGAGAGCTGAGACAGGCACTTCATACATTCAGCGTTGAGACAGAAGACACCTCTCCCTCAAAAACGTGTCAAAAGGCAGCTCCATGATTCAGCAGAGAGCATCTCTCCAGCAGCCACACAGTGCTGGGCAAAAGGCGCCTCCCCCAGCGAGTCACAGCTCCCCGTTCACAGCAGTTTGGCTACTTAAAATTAAAAAAATAAACCACCCAAACCATTATACACATACACGCCGTGGTACATTTAACACGTTTCCATCACTGCTCTTAAAGCCTCAGGCCATAAGGCTGTGAAACAGATTCACAGAGTTAAAAGTTAATAAATTAGAAGCAGCTTTAAAAAAGAAATAATCCGGGGTAGGGCAGGGGGGGGCTCTGAGAGGAGGAGATTTCAAATAAAATTCAGTTTAAAATCCACAGGGTTTCCTGGTAGGAGTGGTCCTTACTTTTCATTGACTTTCTAGTGGTGAGAACAACCTCTTTTGTACAAAGAGAGAGCACATCTATTTACAGAACCACCTTGGCCTTGGCTCGGTGCTATCTGCACGCTCAGGGAGCAGCGTTTGGGCTAGAAAAAAGCTCCATGGCTCTCTCTTTGCTTTCTTCCTTTGCTTATAAAAAAAAACCCCACGAAACAAACCACAATTGTTTTTCTGCTTTGAGAAACGTGAAGCTTTAAAAATCCCCTGGCCTTGGTTTTAAAATGAGTGGTAGCACTCGTGGAAGCTTTGGTCCTCTGCGGTGGGCGGTGAAGAATTTGGTCCCCAAAACGCAGCGTCACTGGCAGGGGGGATGGGGGCCCTGCTGAGCCTCTCAAAACAGCATCATTGTCAAGAAAGCCACGTGCCCATCCGTCCATTTCCAACGCTTTTTGGTTTGCTGGAGCCAGCAGGTCCTGCCTGGGGTGGCACCGGTTACAGCCCAGGTGCCAAAGCCCTGCCCGCGGCTCCATGGGGCAGGGAAAAGGGGGGTCCTCCAGAGAGATGGGGTCCTTCCCAAGGCACACGGAACGTGGGGCAGGGAGAGAGGGGTGAGCTCGTGGAGGCCCAGCCCGTCCTCAGCGTCGGAAGGCCGGGGTCCTCCTCACCAGGATGTCCCTGGCCACGGTGGAGCAGTGGCGCTGCCGGTAGTGCTGCAGCAGCCGCGCCCACAGCGGGTTGCACTCCAGCAGGTACCGGTTCCCTGTTGGCACAGGGAGGGGGCAGTGGGTTAGTGCCCAGAAAGGGCTCGGCTGATGCTGTCACAGGCACCTCTGTCTGATATTTCTAGCCTAAGGGTGACCTGCGGGGATGTTTCCATCAGCCAGAGCAACCTGAAATCTCAGCTCCCTTCCCAGTGCTGTCGTATCTGCCAGCAGCTTCCCCACACATCCCAGCCCAGGCTGGCCTGATGGGCAGGGACACAGAGCAGGCAGGTTCTGTGAGGGGAGGGCTCTAGCATGCAAGTGACTGAAACTACGTGGTCCACGGCAAAAGGTGGGTGAGAAATCCCCATCACACAAGCTGCTTAGGAGCCATAGAATCCTAGAATCCTTTAGGTTGGAAGGGACCTTCAAGATCATCAAGTCCAACCATCAAGCCAACACCACTAAGTCCTCTGCTAAAACAGATCAGAGTCTGTCAGGGTTGGAAGGGACCACAAGGATCCCCCAGTTCCAACCCCTCTGCCATGAGCAGGGACACCTCCCACTAGATCAGGCTGCCCAGAGCCTCATCCAGCCTGGCCTTAAAGACCCCCAGGGATGGGGCCTCAACCCCCTCCCTGGGCAACCCATCCCAGCACTCTCCTGGGGAAGAACTTTTTCCTCACATCCAGCCTGAATCTGCCCACTGCCAGCTTTGCCCCATTCGCCCCAGTCCTGTTGTTACCTGATAGCCTAAAAAGTCCCTCCCCAGCTTTCTTGCAGCCCCCCTAAGATCCTGGAAGGCCACAATAAGGTCCCCTGGGAGCCTTCTCTTCTCCAGACTGAACAGCCCCAACTCTCTCAGTCTGTCCATGCACCTGCCCAGAGAGCCCAGTTGCAAAACCACAGACAGGTTAAAGGGCAGAAGGATAAAGTGAGACCATCAGTTGGACTAGTTGGGATCTCCACCCCTTTAGCCAAGTGTCCTGTTCCCCTGTACACACTCCCAGGAGACCCACCTATGATGCAGAGTCCTTCCTGAGCTCGTGTGATGCCGACGTTGACCTGGTTTGGGTCCGTAACAAACCCCAGGTACTTCTTCTGCCAGCTCTTCGTGGGCTTCCTATCAATCTCTGACTGGGGGCAGGAGCGTACAGTCGACAGGATCACATATCTCCACTCACTCCCTAAAAAGCAGAATTTAACCAGAATTTGTTAAAAGGAAGCATCTGGCCACCCTTCCACCCCACCAGACACTCATTTCTCTACAGCAAGACCCACAGAAACACTGTTTGGGTTTCTCTAGCTCTGGAGGCTGTGGGGCTCCTGGTTGTTGCTCTCCAAAGAGCATGTGTTATGGCAGTTCTGTAACATCTCCTTGGGACATCCTCCACCTTCTCACCTCCAGCAGCCTCAGCCTCCCTGGGCACTCCAGAGCTTTCCAAAGGATTTATTACAATGACAAATCCCCTAGGGATGCTTCCTCTGTGGTTGGAATGACCCTGCTGTAGGATTTGCTGGAAAACTGTCTCTGTGAGAAGCTGCTTCAGCCCTTGGGAAGGCAGGAGAGAGCAGAACCAACCTTCCCTTCTCCTGCCAGCCTCACCTTGACTCTTCATGATGGTGCAGACGGTCACCCCAAAGATGTTCTCTCTCTGGAGGCCCTTGTTGATCTCGGCCACCTGGGCGTTGTAGGGGCTCAGGATGGCGATGCTCTCTGGCTTGATGGTGCCATCTAGTGTCAGCTGCTTCGCCAGCCTCCCCTGGGGACCACAAGGTCCTGCTCACCTGGGAACCCACCCCCCCCCCCCCCCCCCAGCACCCCGTCCCCAGGCAGCGATGGTGCCTGGCCGTGCAGCTCTGGGTCAGGCTCCCCTACAGCTGCCTCTGGCCAGAGGCATCCTGGTGTGCCTCAGACACCAGGCAGATACTGCATCCCTCTGATCTTTATCCTGTATCACAGAATCACAGACTGGCAGGGGTGGGAAGGGACCTCTGGAGATCACCCCATCCACCCACAGCAGGGTGCCCAGGGTCACAGCCAGGTGGGTTTGGGATCTCTCCAGAGCAGGAGACTCCACAGCCTCTCTGGGCAGCTGCTCCAGGCTCTGCACCCTCACACCAAAGCATTTTCTCCTCCTGTTCAGATGGCACCTGTTGGTGCCATATCACTGCTCACTGTCTCCCCACAACCCCCAGAGTCTCCCTGCACAACACTCTCCCTTTTGCATCTCCAGCAGCTCCCCAGGATTCTCCTCACCGCTTGCTCCACTTCTTCTAGGTTAGCTTTGGAGTTCTCGTTTCCTTCCTCAGTAGAGATGATGAGGCTCTGCTCCTTCCCCTCCACGTGCCCGAAGATGATGGGGCAGCAGCAGTTCCCTCGGTGGTGGAAGACGCTGGGTCTGAGAGGCAGCTGGGGCCACGTTTCCAGCCGTGATTCATAAAACTCTTGGGATGGAAACTCACAAATGCTTTTATGCTGGCGGAGGAAAGGGGAGAAACTAAGGTGAGCAAAACCCAAGGATCTTCTCAACCTGCAGCAGCTTTTTTGGGCAAGCTTCAGCTGCGAGGCCAGCGTGCTGTAGTGTAATGGTTTGAAACCTGCTGC
>NW_008614588.1:0-11607 GCF_000691845.1 Merops nubicus | reverse complement strand
GAGTGCTTGTGAAAGCCGTGGTGTTGGCTGTATTCCTTACAGAGCAAAAGGGGGGTGCTTTTAGGAGTGTCCTTGTGTCTGGCAGAACGTCTTAGCAATACCTTTTCTCAGACCTCCTTGAATAATCATTAAAAGCCTTTTCTCCTTTTATTTCCTCTTTTTCTTCTTTTAAGTATCCTAGCCAAAGCAAATGGGATAAGGAATTAGAGCAGGCTGAGGCTGGTATAATGTACTAAACTATGACTCTAACAGCAATTAATACAAAGGAATGAACGCTTTACAGTGCCCTGCAGTTATCCTTAGTTCCTGGTGCTAAACTGAAATAAGCTTGGTATCTGTGTATTCACTGGACTAATTGCTATTTTTGTTACATGACATGGTTTATTGCTTGCTTTTTCTTCATTGTCAAGCTGCTCTTGAGCTAATCTCCTTGCCCTTTCATAGTGACCCCCAAAGAACAATATTATAGTTTGTGCAGCTGATTTTTGATGCAGTTGAGTCGTGATACTTGTATGTGGTTTGTACAACTCAATGTTTGACCGTAGTACTCTGCTGACAGGATTGGAGGTGGCTGAGAGCCTGTTCCTTTTGGGGAAGGGAAAAGCTGTGGTTTGCAGAGAATTCATGGACGTGGAAGTGTCCAAGTGCATGCCATGCTTTAAGCTGAAGGTAATTCTACTAACTTTGTTGGAGCTGCTCCTGCACTTGGTCAGGTCTTCATCTCATTGTGTCCCAAGTCTTTTCTTGATGAGGAGTTTGTCTCACTTGATATACTGTACAAATGTGTGTGTAGCAGCACGCTGTGCCCTGTTCAGAAAAATAAGGTGGCCGAAGCATCCTACTTCATAGATGGTCAGGTTTGGACTGGAGTGATAACTTCCAGCAAGAAACTGGCTTTTTTTACACTTGTTAAGAAGTAAAAGCATTAATGCCAGTTGAGTTTCTTTCCTGTTCAAAACATGCTAGTTGTACCTCATTGTTCTCCCATGCTCTATCTTGGACTCTTTAAGTTGTGGTAAGTTTGGGGCAGAAACTGTCCAAAGAATAGTTCTCGTTATGTCAACCACAAGAACAGATAAGAGCACAGCTGTTGGTGCTTCCCAAGTCAAGGTTGCCATGTCTTGCCCCTGAGCTTTACCACTTGTTTATGTGGAAAGAAGGAGATGGGAGAGAGCCTGACCTTCAGCAACTGGCTGCATGTGTATAATACTGGTGTATGAAGAACATCTGTGTAAAAACTTAAAGAATTATACTCTTCAGGAAAGAAATAGAACATGTAATGTAAGAAAACACTGTTACTTAATACATTTTTTGCTTGGAAGCTATAGTCAACACATGCTGTAATACTTCTCACTCGTGTGACACAGTAGCAGCGCGACAGTTCAGATTTATTACGTTTGGTTTCTCTTTAAAGAAATCCTGAATCTGGAATCAGAAGAATGCTTTTTTCTCTTAAGCTACAGAAGGGAAATTTTTTCAAAATGACATAAATCAAAAATATATTAAAGGCCAAGAAAGCAGATGAAAACTTTTTTTGGAAGATTGTCTATGAAGTTTGGCAGAAGAGACTAATGTGCTGTGGTTTTTGGCTGAATTTATAAATGTGAAATACTCTAGGGTCCATCTCCTTGAAATAAGCTATTTTTATGTATTATGTATATTAAAACAACAGCAGAGGTGATGTGTGTGTATGTAACGTATGTATTGGCGTGCAGTTTAACTGTATATACTACAGTATATAAATTCAGTTACAATTTCTAATAGAACATTCAGTTACAGGGGTTTTTTTCTTTAGTGCAAATGCTCACTAGATATCTTGATCTTAGCCAACAAATCCCGTATCCTCTTGTTGACTGCAAGGCTGGCAGTACGTGAGTTCTGGTGTAGATTCATTTCTCTCTGATACCTGTACCTGTAGATCCACTCCATAAGAGGTGTGTTACCATGTGCATGGGCTCAGCCCCTTTGCCAGGAGCGGCCCCGTCTGGTGTTTGGAAGGTGCACGGGGGACTGGTGAGGGGAGCCAGGAGGCTTTGGGGCTTGCTGTGCGTCTCGTAACGGCCGGATGGAAGTAATCAGGCCAAGTGGATCAGAATGGGTTGGCTTTGTGTGTGTTTGCTCTTCAGTAAACTTTTTTATGACATGTTTCTTCCCCTTTTAATGCATTTTTAAATTTAGTTATGTGGTTTGTGCTCTGTGTAACCAAGTCACGCCACACAGGACGCAGTGTGGGATAATCAGTTAAAGCCACCGCTTCCTCCTCTGGTGCTCTGGCCTTCTGCCTCTGTTTTTGGGGCTGTTTCTGACGTTTTAGGCAAGGGCAGTCACTCTCTAGACCGTTTACTAGTTTGCTTTGAATCTGAGGGGGTCAAAAGTTTCTATAGTCCTTCCTCCTAGGCCGGGAGCCTGGTACGATCCCTGCCCCGTGACACGTGTTGTACAAAATGGTTTCCCTTTCTCCCTTTTTCTCTCTAAATGGAGACCGAAGTTTTGCAGGGGAAGACAGTTGAACCTTCATACCCTGGTTGCTTTGGTGATGCTCTCTGACAGAATTTGCAGTCCTAAATTCAGCTGCACACACCTGGAGCTCAGAGCATCTTGCAGAGATCTACAGATTTCCATTTTTTAAAAAGGTATCTTTCCATATAGAGAAGTTTGCTTGTCTGTGTATGTAACAGTTCGTAAATCATTACTGAAGCTGCTTAAAGTGTTTACAAAGAGGGGGACACTTCAGCACTATCAATTAAAAACAACGAGAGCCATGACAAAAGATGAGAAAACAGATATCAGTTTGGTTTCCAAAATAAACCTTCCGGCTGACCCGCCGGGCCTGGCTGTTGGGTTTGGAAGCGACAGCTCTGGAGAGGATGAAGCCTCCCAGCTGCTGCCAGCAGAGGCTCTGAGGATCAGCACTTCCCTGCGAGCTCTGCTGAAGCCAATGAGTGCAGTAAATGAACGGGCTCCAGAATAACAGAGACTTACCTTAAAACTTTTACAGTAGAAAGTAGAGTGGGTAACACTGGTGAGGCCAGGGGCTGTGCTGAGGAGAGCAGGGCTGTGCTTGAGCCTCCAGCCTGACCAAGAGGACTCGACTCCCCTCCCAGGGCAGTCCATGGGCACCTGCCGTGGTGCTGGGAGCCACAGGAAGCCATGCACTGCAGGGCTGGCCCCAGCTCTTCCCTCTGGCCTTCCTCTCTGCTGTCAGTTTTTCACTAGATGTCATAATGCTCATAAGGCTCCGAGTTTTGCTGCTTGCAGTGGGGACATAAGGTAACAGCTAAAAGCTACATGTAAACAGCTTTGTTGGCTACTTTTACTTTCCTTGCTTATATTGTACACCTCAAATGTGTTATTTCTTTTGGCATAATGGCAAAATCGCTGCTTATGGGAACTGCTGTAGATAATACAAAAAGCTCTTTGAAAAGAGCTTTATCAGAGTACAAAGTACTTGGAATTGAAAGCCCCTAGAGGGTTGCTTTATTTTCCCCCTTCATTCAAACTTGTAGTGGTGCAGGATCGAGATACATCATGCCCTATTTTCAGCTGATTTGCATGTTAGAGAGAACGGAGTAATTGGTGTTTAACCAGAACAAAAGAGGATCTGTTTGCTAAAAGAAAAAGAATTCTTGAAGTAGACCCTAATACATATACTGCCTTTGTCTCTTCTCTCATTAAGAATTGAATAGGATGGCCTAGTAATTAGAATGTGGAAGGCATTGCTTTGGTGTTGATGCTTTTTGAGCTAATTGGTTTGAAAATTATATTTGATGTAGCTCTAAGGGATGTTGGCACAACACCTTCTTGGGACATGGACATCCTGTACTCCCATTTAACTGCAGAAATAGGCAGTCTGAGGCAAGAATTTGTCTTTTTTTAAAAAAAATTTATGAAACCCTTATTTACCTTCCCAGCTGAATACACAGGATGCATTGTTACACGTAAATAATTCTCTCGCTGGTATGAAAACCTTGAAATGACCTTGGAAAGAGTTTAGTGTTTTCCCAAATAAGTGCTCAGTTCAGACCTTGGTAAAGCAGAGATTTGAGGTAAACTGGGTTTGGACTTCTGCCTTTCTGCATTCTTGGAAAGATTTGGCTGTTGTTGCTTGTTTGGTTGGGTTTTTTGTTTTCTTTTGACAAAAATATTATTGAATGTAGTTCTTGAGCAGACTGTAATAAAAGATAGGTCTGGAAACGTGCAGGAGGATTTCTTTGGTCAGTGTTTATGCTCATCTTCTTCAGTCCCACCTCTGATGGTGATGACCTTAGGGAGATGTTGATGGCCTCCATAGATCCTTCCCCTGGGTTCTGCAGTGGGATCACTTTAATTTGAAAACTCTGAAATTTCAGAAACATTTTTTAGAACTCTTGAATTGCTGGGGCAGTCTTTGCTTTGGATGAGCCCACGGGATGGCCTTTGGATTTGTGTCCAATATGCGTACAGTGGATTTAGGGTGGCTGGGAGTATTGGGAAACTGAGAGAAGGGAGCTGCATTTCTTAAACCCAAGAGATAAATTTAACAGTAAAGGTTCTGTTACAGAGCATCTAAGTGTGTTTTATTTGAGAATGCTGTTGTTTTGTCTCAAACCTGTTGTTTCTCTGAAGAGCCCCATACAACCATCTTAATAAAGTATTATGCTGGGGTGGAGTTGTTTTATGAGTATGAGATTAACTCCTTATGTTTCCCCCAAGGTTTCTGTGACTTTAAAAATTACTTTAGGTTCTGGGGAGTATGTGTTTAGCAGTGTATTTGTTACTTAAAGGGATTCAGTCTTGCAATGAACAAAAGTTTGCTTTTCTTTACTTTCCAGGTATGTGTTTTCTTCCTTCCTGTGATGGGTGGGCATGTGCCTTTTCTCAGTGTTTTTGTTTGGCTGCTTACAAGTGCATGTAAGTCAATATTAAAGTTGTGACCTCGCTTTAAAATTTGTTTGTGTATTTATTGTATCACAACTTCAGTGTCTTCAGGCTTTATCTTTAGATACCATAGTTATCTAGATGTCTTGGGTATCTTTCAGTATCAGTAGGTGACACTAAGCTGTGTTCCAAGTCCTGAAATACTGGTTTAGGACTGATGGCCTCTGAGGCCTGGCAGCATCTGTGTTGCAGAGAGGTCCACTGCAAGGCATTGCTCAGGGTCATATTTTACTGATGGCCCTTGGCCCTCTGCTCTGCAGCGTTCCCGTCTGTCCACACAGCTGACCCCTGCTCAAGGACTGGGCTGGGTGGGAGCTATCTGTTAGGATCATTTTCCTAACACAGACACATGAATGCTGGCTGCAAACTGCTTCTGCAGCACCAGCCTCTGTTCCTGCTCCATCTGTGCACATCAGTCCATCAGCATCTGCCAGCTGGGCAGCAGCAGCTACGGAGGCCCTGTCAGCACGGGTCCTTCCAGCTCCCTGTCTGCCTGACTGCTTGGCTGGGAAATCCTTCCCCTCTGGACTGTCAGGCAGGGGCAGTGCAGGCTGCAGGCGAAGGCTGCTGGGTCTGGAGGTGTCCATAGCTGTAGGGCACTGCCCACGCTGGGGGCAGGCGGTGGGAGTCCTGGGTGGTTCCTCTGGTGGTGTGCCCCGTGCCCAGGGTTTGACACTAACCTACGCAGGATAGTGACAGGCCAAGGGGAAGCAGCCTCAAGTTGCAACAGGGGAGGTTCAGGTTGGATATTGGGAAAAATTTCTTCCCTGAAAGGGTTGTCAAGTCCTAGACTAGGATACACAGGGCAGCGGTGGAGTCCCCATCCCTGGAGGAGTTGAAAAGCTGTGGAGATGTGGTGCTGAGGGACATGAGTTAGTGGTGACTTGGCAGTGGTGGGTTAACAGTTGGACCTGAAATCTTGAAAGTTTCTTCCAAGCAGAACAATTCTGTGAATTTAAGGTGAAGCATTTTATTTAGCTGGGTTGTTGGTAAGCACTCTGCTGTGTTGTGTTTTTGCAGTCCAGTGGTGGCTCAGTGTGGTTGCTCTGTGGACATGTCCCTTGTTGGCTGAAGTCTGGGTGTCTGCAGTGGCACCAAAATCCTGTTCCTGGGAACTGGGGCACTCAGCAGCATCTGCAGCTGCACCAGAGCAGATTATTTTCATTAATGGCATCTCTGTCACAAAGTGTTTGAAGGAGAAGGTTAGGAAGAGAAATGTGGAAGACCAGACACAAACTGTAGGCCACAATGTTGGTATTTTCTGAAACAAACTTCCATTCTTTACTTAAGGGTTCTCCTTATGTAAAATTGGGCCTAAAAGACGAAGTTTAAAAGGGGTTAAATAACTGACAAAACACGCCGCATATTTCCGTTCAGAGTTAAAACAAGATGTTGTGGATTGACTCAAAATGAAATTTTTCTTTTTTTTTTTTCCTTCTCATGTTTTGCCAACAAACTGAAAACATGTTTGTTTAATCATAAGCAAATTTATCCTCCTGTTTTTTTGGTTCAGTTTTGTTTTCAGTTTAGCCAGCAAATTGAAAAATGAAACTGTTCTGCCAGGGCTCCTTCCAGCTCGGATCGCTCCGAGGAAGCCGGGTGCATCTCCCCCTCTGCACTCCATCTAGGAACCAGCAGAATTTGTTCGCTGATGAATACTTGGCAGTTATAAATTAACCATATGGAACTACTTCAGTTTGAGTAACTTGCATGTTCAGATGATAGCTAATCCCCTTAAAATGTGTTTTTAATGACCAGTTTGTTTTCACCTGAGGTCATTAATGCTCAAAAAATGGCCATTAACTGCACCAAAGACATAGCTTTTTTTTTTTGCCCAAGGAGGACTGCTGCTGTGCACCATATTTAACATATTTTATTTCTGTCTTACCTTCCACATACACTGGCTTTTTTAATAGCTGTACTGGGGGAAAAAAAAAAAACCCTGTGTATTTCCTGGCTGGTAACGACAGGTCCTGCAGGCAGCGTGAGCGAGTCGTGGCCGTGGGCTCGCGTGGGCTGCACAGCCACGGCCCGCCCTGCCTGCCACACTGTGAATCATAAACTCATTAGCAGTATTAAAACTCCAGACAATGGGCTGTGGTAATTCTCCTGCCTCCTTCTGCTCAATTTTTGTGCTAATTTATTGCTCCTCTATATTCCTACTTCTGTCACCTAAATGCAAATGCACTGGCAGCCTGCTTTATGGATAACACTTAAAAAATAATGGTGCAATAATGAATGGTGAATTGCAGCCGAGATCTCGCTGAAGTGCCTGCAATATCCGCATTAATTTCAAATGAATTAATTGCAGTTAATACTATTGTATTTAAAACCTGTCAGAAGCCATAACGATGATTAGGGTGTAAGTGTAAAATGTTATTTCACAGCAGCATCAATGTGGTTTAAAATAGCAATATATGGTGTTAAAGTGTGTCTGACCTAATGGCCACCATCATCAGCTTTGGTGCTAAGCCAGTCTAGAATAGATGAATCAGAAGGATCTAATTGAGAAAAAGAGAGGCCATAAACCCATTCATTTTTTTCCCCCCATCGGAAGCAAGCAGGTTCTGTAGTTAAGAGCAGTGGCAGGATGAAGGAAGGGTTTTATCCGGCAGGACTTCGGATCCTATCGATCTGTGGTACTGGCCTTGCACATGCTGCTGCTAAACCTCAGCTGTTAGTGGAGAGTGGTTCCAGCACAGACACAGGGAAGGTGGAAACAGGCTGCATGGAGCTATGAAAGAAACATTTCTTTAGTATTTATTTCCACTCCTTCAGAACAAATTGATGCTATGGCAAATGTATTTATTATTTGGTAGTTAATACTCTCAAGCAAAAGTGTCCCAGTGCCTTTTGCTTGAGTCCTCGGTGGTGATGCCTTAAGCATCTACAGCAGTTTCATGAATTTCCCCCTTGGGAATGTGTCTTTGTAGAGAGGTAAATCCTGGTGGTTGGTACCTGAGTAAGCCGAGGCTTTGTAGAATGAACTGATGCTGCACTGACAAATTACAAAGCCTGCAGCACTGCTGGGCTTCTGCGGGGGGTTGCTGAGACGTTTTGCTGGCAGCTCCCACCACTCCTCGTGTGCCATGCGAGAGGCTGAGATGCTCTTCGGCTCCTGGGAACGAGATGGAACTGCCTGTCTCGGTACAGGCTGGGAAAAGGTGCTGAGAAGTTAACAGCCTTGGTGATTCACCATGCAGAGTGGGTGAAAGTGGGACGTGGGCTCCAGCGAGGCGCCGTGCCCCAGTTTGGTGGCCGCGGGAAGCGCCGTACGTGTCAAGGGATGGGCAGTGCCGCTGTGGGGAGGGTGCCTGGCGAAGGCAGGGGCTGCAGGATCAGCTGCCTGCTCACCTTCCTCAGAAGCTGCTGGCAGTACAGCAGCTGTGTGAGCTCCTGCCCCCGGCCCCTCCGCAGCCTCCTCTGCTCGGGTTGGCCCCCAGCCATAAGAGCGGCCGTTGCCCAACTTCATTGCTCCCACCCACGGTGAAAGTTACAGCTGAAATCCCTCCTCAGGCGTGTTCTGGGGAGGGATCAGGGGTGCTTGAAGTTGGGCAGTTTGGGCAGTTGAGGTTAAAACATAAGTCTTGTTTAAAGTGAGGCAAGTATGAAAGGAACTTCATTTAGTGCTTCTGCCAGGTAAGAGCTGTCAAAAGCCTAGACCTGAGGAGGTGTGGGCAAAAGACCTGCTCTGCTGCAGCTTTGTGAAACCTGGAGAGTCAGAAGAGCAGGGGGCAGATGGAGCTACCTCTGATGTTTTACAGCCTCGGTTTCTGTGCTCCTGCCACAGAGAGGCTCCCACGTCTTCACACCTGGCTCAGAGAAACAGGCATGGAACTTTTTTCAGTTTAACCACTTGTATTTCTATTTTAGTTCTCCTTGTCTAGCTTTGAAGAGCACTACACCTGCAGTTTGTCTCCTGATAGTGGAAAGCATAGAATATAATCTAACAGATTATGACAGCTGCATTTTGTTCATCTCAAGCATAAGTTCTACTCAGTGATTTGTAGATACAGTTTCTATCTCACATAAAGGCAGGGACTAATTCTGGCATGTGTGGAAATGATAAGATTTCAGACCAGATCTCTTTATTTAAAAAAAGAAAAAGAAGAAAAACCCCTTGATGTGTTACATAGTTCAGAATCAGTTTCCAGGTTCTTTAATTAGATCTCTGCTTTAGCTGATTTAGCTGCATGTCTCAATACGCAAATGATTTATGAAGGAGGAAAAAAGTATGTTAATCTCCAGTGAGTGACACGTTGTTGAAGTCACTTCATGCTGTTGGTATTACATATGCTACAGTATTCAGTCTTCTCTTTAAGAAGGAATTTGGCTTCATTTTCTAAGGAATGACAGAGCTTTACAGTTATGTTGTTAAAAGCTTTTTATTGATGTAGGTTTGTATGTATGTTTACGTTTGTGTGTAAATGTAATTATTTAGTGAAGATTAACTGTTGATTGAGGCCCTTTCTTTCCATTTTGTGTGTTACTAGTAATTTGCAAATTAATTTCAGTGTAGGTCAAAAATTATGGCTACTATTATATGTAACGCATGATGTATTCCTGATTCACTGTTTCCTTGGACAGCCCTTCTGTAAATTTTATCTGATTTCTTTTGAAAGCAGTGGAGAGTTCATCACAGTCTTTCCTGTTCTGAATCCATCCCTACATGGTAGTTTGGTAGCCACTTCCTGATGAAGAAATGCGGGCACTGGAACCTCTTGAAACCATAGATAACTCTCCATTTAATCAGTTAACTGGTCGTGGAGACATTTGGAATTGTGTTGACATGTTTGAGCTCTGACCATCCAGGTGGTGTTGGGCTGCACTGTGTGGATTCATGGGGTCTGATTGCTGTTGTCTGGAGGAGTGAGTTTGGGATGAAGAAGCACAGCTGAGCTTTCCTGTTTGCAGCACACCTTCAGCGAGCGCTAGTCTTGCTCCCCTTCAGCATGGAAAGGCCAAGTGGCTCCTGGCCTTGGTCCACGCGGTGCTCCGGGAGCGATCAGAACAGTTCTGCTTCCTCCATCCTCCCTTCTCTGTAGTTGGAATAGAATTCAGGGCCTGAGGGTATCCTGGCTCTCTCTTGTAATTGCATCATTCCCACTATTAACTAAAGAGAGCAGATTCTCTTTTTAATAAAAGCTTCCTCATATGCATTCTTGAGCGTTGCTTTAGTTTGCGACTACTCAAATTGGAATGCATCCAGGCGCCAAGTCCTTCTGTTTCCCTCATGTCCCCAAACTCTCCTATGGGTAATTTGCATTTCAGCACTGCTCAGTTGCACTTTGCTCAGTTGAAGAAGGGAAGGTCCATGTGGTAGCGTATGCTGGTTTACATATGTTGCTAGTACTAGCTAATTGTAACATGGATGCTTTTCTTCCTTCAGGCAACCAAACCAGGATATTTTTGTTGTAATATCCTGTTGGTTTAAGGTGAGAGGTAAATTGGAGCTTGCTCTGCTTGATTTAGAGCTGGAATCTGGGTTTGAGGTTTGGTGGTAAAGACCTGAGATGATTGGAGAACGTGATCAAAAAAGGGTGAGCTGAAGGGTATTACTTTAAGAGCTGATGCAAAAACTTAGGAAAATAAATTTTGCGGTTGGCTAACTGTAAATAATAAAGGAAGGGAAGAAACACTACAGGGCTCTGTTGAGTAGTAGCATGACGTGTCATTTGATGTTTCAGCCTCTAGCAAACACTACGACATCTCTAGAACTCGTCTGCATGGCAACCAGTGCCCGCGATAGCCAGCTGTAAAGGTTTGCCATCAGATCCCAGAGGCTTGTTTTATTGAAAGTATACATGTTCCTAGGTATCAGATCTTGCTGATTAGTCTTCTGTGTATTTTTTAACAAAATTGGACAGGGAAAGATACTGGGAGGGGAGATTAATAAATTCCAATCTGCTGTTTCCCAGCTCCTAGCTGGCAGGCAGTGGCGTCCTGTCTGAACTTGGAAGATTTTTTGTTGTTTTGGCAGTACTGATGTGATTGCATCTTGTTGTGGGCCAGCGTGCATAAAAAATGCACTTGGGCAGGGGAACCTGCTGAGGAAGTGTCCAGGCAACAACAGTATAAAACTTTTTTCTTTCCACTAGCTTTGTACCTCTGGAACGTTCTTGGAATTTCTCAAAATGAGAGCTGCCCAGATGAGCCAGCCCAGGCCTGGGATTCCTGCTCCTGACCTGTGGCTGCAGTAGATGCAAATGTTTCAGAAACCTTCCCTGAAAAAGTGTTTCCTGATCGCTTTTCAGATTTGGGCTCTACCTCACAGAGCTGGTGGAATATCCTGGTTGCTGCTCGCCGTGTGTTTATGTGGCTTAATGACAGAAAAGAGCCTCATGCTGAGACAAAGCAAATCTCTGAGGAGTCCTAAAGCGGCTCTGGGTGCTGCCCGCAGCATCCTTCCTAAGCACTCTTAGTGGCTTCTATGTGGCTGTGTTCTAACTTTGGTAACAGCAAATATGCTGTTTGTACTTTAAAACGCTCTTAATTTGTGCTGCTAGGAAAAAGGACATAAAAATAAAATGGGACTGCAAAGAAGCATCGGATCAAATTTTGACTGTGTGGCAAGGGCTACAGATGGTGAGGGTGCAGAGCAGCGTGTTGGGTCCTTGTTCCTGCTCCCCTCCCTGAGAGCTCTGGGGCAGTTCCTGTACCAAAATGCTCATTTTGAATATTCCCCGTGTT
>NW_008614587.1:1986-2569 GCF_000691845.1 Merops nubicus | reverse complement strand
GCAGCGTCAACTCGCTATGGGGCAGGAGTAACTCACTATGGGGCAGGAGTAACTCACTATGGGGTGGGTCCAGCTCGCTATGGGGCAGATATAGAGGAACCCAGACCCCAAACCCACAGGGCAGGGAGCAGAGCAGCGCTATGGGGTGGGCATCCATTGCTATGGGGCAGCTTCAACTCGCTATGGGGCAGGCCCAGCTCGCTATGGGGCACGTGTGGGTCGCTGTGGGGCAGCCGTGGGTCACACCTGCAGGGCACAGACCCCCAAGTGAAGACCACCAGAGCTCTGGGTGTGGGGCAGGGAGCAGAACAACACTCTGGGGCGGGTGTCAATAACTATGGGGCAGCTTCAACTCGCTATGGGGCAGGCCCAGCTCGCTATGGGGCACGTGTGGGTCGCTGTGGGGCAGCCGTGGGTCACACCTGCAGGGCACAGACCCCCAAGTGAAGACCACCAGAGCTCTGGGTGTGGGGCAGGGAGCAGAACAACACTCTGGGGCGGGTGTCAATAACTATGGGGCAGCTTCAACTCGCTATGGGGCAGGCCCAGCTCGCTATGGGGCACGCGGGGGTCGCTATGGGGC
>NW_008614587.1:670-986 GCF_000691845.1 Merops nubicus | reverse complement strand
TGGGGCAGGAGCAGAGATCCCAGAGCCCAGACCTGACAGTGCCAGAGCTCTGGGTGTGGGGCAGGGAGCAGAGCAGCGCTATGGGGCGGGTGTAACTCGCTATGGGGCAGGCCCAGCTCGCTATGGGGCACGTGTGGGTCACTATGGGGCAGGAGTAGCTCACTATGGGGCAGCTATGGGGCAGATCTAGAGAACCCAGAGCCCAGAACTGAGTCTCTGGAGAGCAGAGCAGCGACATGGGGCGGGTGTCAATCGCTATGGGGCAGCTTCAACTCGCTATGGGGCGGGGCCAGGTCGCTATGGGGCAAGCGGGGGG
>NW_008614587.1:0-209 GCF_000691845.1 Merops nubicus | reverse complement strand
GTGACTTGCTAGGGGGCAGGCCCAGCTCGCTATGGGGCACGTGTGGGTTGCTATGGGGCAGCCGTGGGTCACACCTGCAGGGCGCAGAGCGCCGACCCCACCACCACGGGCGTCCCCTCGGGGTCGAAGCCGAAGTGCCCCAGCAGCTCCCGCAGCTCCAGCTCCACCAGCGGCAGCACCTCGGGGTCGGGCACCGCGTCCGCCTTGTT
>NW_008614586.1:346-1795 GCF_000691845.1 Merops nubicus | reverse complement strand
CTCTAGGGTTGAGTGGTCTCCTCTAGGATTTGGTGTCCTCTAGGGTTGGGTCTCCTCTAGAGTTGGCTTTTCCTCTTCTAGGGTTGGCTCCTTCTCCTCCAGGGTTGACTTTTCTCCTCTAGGGTTGTGTCTTTCTCCTCTAGGATTGAGTTTCCTTCTCTAGGTTTGGGTTTTTCTCCTTTAGGGTTGGGTCCTTCTCCTCTAGGGTTGAGTTTTCCTCCTCATGGGTTGGGTCTTTATCCTCTAGGGTTGAGTGGTCTCCTCTAGGGTTTGGTGTCCTCTAGGGTTGGTTCTCCTCTAGGGTTGGGTTTCCCTCTTCTAGGGTTGGCTCCTTCTCCTCCAGGGTTGACTTTTCTCCTCTAGGGTTGCTTCTTTCTTCTCTAGGATTGAGTTTCCTCCTCTAGGTTTGGGTCTTTATGGTTGGCTCTTTCTCCTCCAGGTTTGGCTCTTTCTCCTCCAGAGTTGACTTTTCTCCTCCAGGGTTGCTTCTTTCTTCTCTAGGATTGAGTTTCCTCCTCTAGGTTTGGGTCTTTATGGTTGGCTCTTTCTCCTCCAGGTTTGGCTCTTTCTCCTCCAGAGTTGACTTTTCTCCTCCAGGGTTGCTTCTTTCTTCTCTAGGATTGAGTTTCCTCCTCTAGGTTTGGGTCTTTCTCCTCTAAGTTTAGGGTTCTCCTCCTCTGGGGTTGGGTTTTCCTCTTCTAAGGTTGGTCTTTCTCCTTTAGGATTGGGTCCTTCTCCTCCAGGACTGGGTTTTCCTCCTCAAGGGTTGGGTCTTTCTCCTCCAGGGTTGCGTTTTCTCCTCCAGGGTTGAGTTTTCTCCTCTGGGTTTGGGGTTCTCCTCTAGGGTTGGCCCTTTCTCCATGCCTTCCTTTTTCTTCTCCTCACAGAGACCACGATCAAGCAGCTGGACCCGCACAACCTGGAGGAGCTGGAGAAGCTGGAAGGCTGAGCGAGGAGCTGGGATTTCCATCCCAGTGTCCCAGTTCTGGTTCAAGATGGGAGGAGAAGTTCCCCAGGGACTTCTCCTGGTTCTCTTTCCATTGGGTTTCGAGCTGTTGGGTTTCGTTGCGGGGCTGGAGAAGGTTGAGGGGGGACCCTCAGCCCCACCCCCCTCGTTGGCGTTGGGTTTGTTCCGGGTTGGTTCTCCGAGTTTCCCTGGGTTGAGGAGACCCCAGAGGGGCCTGAGGTGGGATAAAGCTCCTCAGAAGTGGGCGGAGTGGTGGGAGAAGGAGTCAGAGTCCAGTGACTGGCTCCAGAAATGGGAGAAAAGAGCAAAGGATGGAAAATTCCATCTTGGGGTGTCAGCGGGTGGGAGCCCCGAGCCCCCAGAGGTCACGTCTGGGGCCACCTGCTGAGGTCAGAGGGTTCTGGTCCCACCTCGGGGCCACGTTTGTTCTCCGAGGGCTTCGGCCCCTCCTGTTGCTGTTCAATAAACCAGGTTCCTTCAGC
>NW_008614586.1:0-289 GCF_000691845.1 Merops nubicus | reverse complement strand
GGCCGGGAGGAGCACCAGCCTCCTGGGCATGATGAGAGGGCCTCAGGCTGCCCCAGGGGTGGTCGAGGTTGGCCCTGAGGAACATCTTCCTCCAGATGTTTGCCCCGGGCAGTGGTGGAGTCCCCACCCCTGGAGGGGTTCCCAAGCCCTGGAGATGTGGGGTGAGGGACACGGGTTGGGGGTGACCTGGCGGCGCTGGGTCAACGCTTGGACTCCATGATCTTGAAGATCTCCAACCTTAACGAGTCCCTGATTAATTAACGAGGGGAGGGGGAGGGGGGAACTTTCA
>NW_008614585.1:0-10527 GCF_000691845.1 Merops nubicus | reverse complement strand
TTCGGGTGTCGGTAACGACAGGGAATCACCTTCTGTTAAAAGCTAGAGTGCAGTACACACAAGGAGAAGAGAAAACAACAGAGCAAGGGCACAGATATTTTAAAATTTCTGCATAAATAATAAGAGTAATTTTGTGATGCTGTGAAATACTTCAGAAAAGCTTAAGCTCTGGTGATCACAGAACATACTTGGACAACAGCCTGCTCCAGTGCTTCTTCATGACAAACAGCAATAAGCACAAAAGCCATATTTATTACTGTGTACTGAACATACTCATTTGAGACACTCACCTGCCAATGTACAACATGCAAGAGGGCAGAACAAAAATGACTTTCAGGTTGTTAAACCTTATGTTTCACTCTCTGTCAAGGAGATTCAAGGATTTTTCCTTTTCTCTCGTTTAGCCTGCCATTCTGTACTACAAGGGAGTTCCAGAAAATGTACAGTTCCAGCTGTAAATAATACACAATCAAGGGCAAGAACAGTGAGAAGTGTGAATTTTTCTCATTTAATAGGTTTATAACAAAAGCAGGTCCACATGCTTATTTTCAGTATGGCATTTTGAAGACTGTTATTATTTCAATATCTTAAACTGGGCAAAGCACTTTGTGCCTTGAGGTGAAAATAAAAGGTAAAATGGTGTATTGGTTTGAAACCTGCTGCTCCTGGTGGGTGGAGATCTGAAATCTAAAACCAGGAGCAAGCCTGAATGAAAGGGGTGGAGACCTGTTCTATTCCCACTCCCCTCTTCCTGTCTTCGGGACTTCCTGCTGGGGTCTATAAAGGGGGAGAGAAGACACGCCTCTTCCTCTCTTCTCTTCTCCTCTGCTGGGGTCCTGGCCGCAGACTTGCTACTGCTGCTGTTTGTGGTTCCCTGTGCTGCACGTGGCTGTGGCCATCTTGGGACCTGGGCCTGACCATACAGACTCGTTCCCTGCCTCCTTCCACGTCCAAGGATTGTGCATCCACCTCAACCCAGCGAGATCCAGTACTGAGGAGCCTCAGCACAGCGTTTGGGTTTTGTATTTTTGGAAATTTAATCTTCCCTGCTTTGTTGTTATTATAATTCCTTTACCCTGTTAAACCCCTACACTTCTTCCTTTCTGTACTCTGTTAAACCACTACCCTTCTTCCTTTCTGTTCCCTGTTAAATATTTCATTTTGTTAACTTTTCAATCAGTGCAAAGCTTTCATTACCCCTGCCTTCCTTTGTTTACCTCTCTACCTGGGGAAACTAAGGGATAAGGGAGGTGGGACACAATTCTGCCTTCTAACCGGGACAAATGGATTACATAACTTTATGAAAGAACAGATGTAACCAGTGAACAGTCCCATTGTTTAAAAAGGGGGTTATGCTTAGTCTTCATATAGCATGACCAGCATGACATCCTAAGCGCCTATCTATGTATCTATAATGTAAAGCAAGAGGTGATAAAAGAAATATCGCAAGAGAGACGAAGATTTACGGTGAGAAAGGAAAGGTCTTGGGAAAAAGAAATTTCACCTCTATACTGAAAAAAAAAAAATTAGAATACTTTTTCATGCCTCCAGTGTCAATGATCTGAAAAGAGATAACTGAAAATGAGAGAGAAATCAGCAAATTTAATAGACATCTACCTAACTTGTTTGATCTAACAGAATAAATTAGATATTCAATATTCTTAACACCAATACCTTTAAGTCATCCTAGAAACAGATTCTGACTCACTATCTCCTTGGTAACAGCTTAAACCGTTTCCAATCTGTTTGCCTAAAGTATAACTCCCAGGTGACCAGAAGTAAAGACCTAAATTAACAATTTATTTCTATTTGCAAACTTGAAGGTCAAAGAAAGGTTTTTAATTTTATTTATTTATTTTTAATTATAAATGGTTTTGTCTCCTGTAATTTTGTAACAGCTTACTAGTGGTGCTGTTTGGAAATTTCAAAATAAAGTCTAAAGGAGAGGGAAGAGGTGAATCTGTAGTCTTACTGTGAGTGCAGAACCTGTTCAGAACTGCTAAAGAACTGCATTATCCTTAGAAACGGCACTCTGATGCACTAACCGTCCAATTTCAGTTAGCAGAAAATCAAAATGAAGTCACATCCTTATTCTGAATCCTCAGAAAATTGTTGGGCATACCATAGAGTCATAGAATCATTTAGGTTGGAAAAGACCTAAGATCATGAAGTCCAACCATTACCCTAACCCTACCAAGTCCACTGCTAAACTATGTGCCTGAGCACCATACCTACAGGACTTTTAAACGTGTCCAGGGATGATAACCACTTCCCTGGACAGCCTGTTACAAGGCTTTACAACCATTCCATTAAAGAAATTTTTCCTAATAGCTAATCTAAAGTTCCCCTAACACAATCTAAGCCCATTTCCTCTTGTTCTTCTTGCTTGTTGTAACAAGAGACAGACATCTACCTCCCTGCATCCTCCTTTCAGGCAGTTGAAAGATCAATAAAGTCTCCCTTGAGCTTCCTTTTCTTCAGACGAAATAGCCCCAGTTCCTTCAGCTGTTGGTCATAAGACTTGTGGCCTAAGCTCTTCACCAGCTAAGCTGGTCTTCTCTAGACCCACTTCAGCACCTTGATGTCTTTCTTGGTCTGATGTCATCAGGCCCAAAACTGAACACAGCACTCGAGGTGCTGCCTCACAGTGCCAAGTACAGAAGGACAATCACTTCCCTAGTCCTGCTGCCTGCATTGTGTCTGATACAAGCCAGGGTGCCATTGGGCACACTCACCACATGGGCACACTGCTGGATCCTATTTAGCTCCTTGTCAATGAACAGCCCCAGCTCCCTTCCTGCTCAACAGCTTTCTAGCCACTCTTCCCCAGCCCTGTAGTGTTGCATGGGGTTGTTTTTGCTCAAGTGCAGGACGTGGCACTTGGCCTTGTTGAAGCTCATACAATCAGCCTTGGCCCATCGATCCAGCCTGTCCAGGTCCTGGGCAGGGGCCTGGACATTTGAACATCCCAATATCTCAACATTTTCAGAGGTCATTTAACAGTGAATAATTTAGCTAATGAGTTTTAATTTTATATCTAAGTTTTCATGGCTGTCCTTTTAAAAATATTGCAGTATTCCCCAAATATCATGACAATAATTTTCCGGGAAAGAATATATATGTATTTTGCCTAATGAAAACTTGAAGTAAAACATCTCTTCAAATAATATAACTTAGGTATATTAAAAAAATAAAAACAAGAAAAGTATTCCCCATTCAGGTCTTATCTCTACTATTGAAATAGTCAACTGAGCTACTGGGTGTCATTTATCTGATTTTCAAAGTATGACACGAAGTGCATAATTTTTCTTGCAATTTACAATTTAAATGACAACTGAAAGTGCAGATCATTTTTCCAAATGTTATAATGTTTTACATATCATTGTAACACCTGCTCCTGAAATAATAAAGATATTTTAAAAGTTATGCTTTGATTTCAAGAAGAAAGACCTTTTAAAAATGTGACATTAATGTCAAATCTATTTTCAGTCCTGCAATATGAGCTCTCATAGGAGGGCTACATAACACGAAATGTTTCTCATTCTCAAAACTTGAAGCTTTTTCAATTTTTATAAACTACGTATTTGGTGGTCCTGGGTAGGGCTTAGCTTCCAGTAATTAGGGTTATTTGTCATGTGGGAGGCTGAGTGTCAAGACCTTGTTCCAATTAGTATTAAGTTATTTTTGTAAAGTGAATCAGGTCTATCAGGAGTAATACCTGAGCAAGAACATCAAATACACTGGTAGTGACATGCACATCGAAGGATGTTGAAACAAGAAAGTCAATAATTTTCTACCTCATCCCAAAATTGTGTAAAAATGAAACCAATATTGAGATATTTTTAGCCCACTTTTTCTGTTGAGCCAAATTCTACCTCTGAGCTTCATAAATACAGTATGATATATTCTTGAGAAAAGTTCAGTTTCCATTTTATCATAAAGTATCATCTTTTAAAAATAAATATACATATAACAGTTCCAGGTAAGTACCATTTACTGCTACAACCTCTACAGAAATATGTTATGTCTCTTAAAATACGAAAACACCCTTCTAGAATGGAACTATGGTACTTTCATATTTCCCTTTTTTTTCTTTTTTTTTTTTTCCCCACAAATGCTGTCTGAATAGCCCTTGAGGATTCTATGAAACTTGCCCAGGATTTACAGATATTTGGTTCCTCTTCAGGCTAGCATTAATCTGCTGTAGGTTATTTAACTGCCATAGCTTTTCAAATCCCAGAAACATTAATAGCTCCTTGGTATGAAGTGAAAATTCTAAAATATTCTGGAAATATCTTTAAACTTAAACTAGGTAGACACTGTATATGGTGCCAGTCTGATAGCTCCCATAATCACAGTTTGCACATTTGTGTGTAATGCACAGCAAATCTGTCCATAGCTCTGCCAGGAATCAGAAGGTGATGATGCTACTCTTGGCCAAGGATTATAAGGTAAGGTAATACTCATACAATTTGTGCCAACATTAACGGCATTTTCAGTCAGTTATCTACTTTTTAAGGACATGTTCCTTTTTAGTTGTCTTCTTCTGATCACTGAAGCTGTTTAAGCTTTAGACCATTCTCCTGAAAGACTTTTAAGATTATACAAAAATATTTAAGTAATAGTAAGAGGTCTGAAGTAATTTATTTTAGTGGAAAATGGAACTTTTGTTTTTTATTATTCTTGATTAAAAAAAAAAAAATCCTTTTAAGCTTTTACTGAGACATACTTTGAGATATCACACTTTCCTTTATGCTTTTACATGATGCTTATTTCTTGTACAGAGAGCTCCATTTTTGGTACAAAATTATTTTATATATACTACTGAAGGTTGTTTTTGCTTTATTGTTCCCATATTGTCCAGTAGTGCGGGACATACAGAATATGTTTACTCAAAGCACTGTGCAGGTATAAAGCACAAGGAGATTCATAGACTTACTAAGGTCTTAAGTTTTTGAAACTTTACATAGGAAAAAGGAGAATTTGTCAGAAAGAAACAGATAGAGGAATACAAGGAAAACTGAGTCAGTAGTGGTTAATACAATAGACTGCCCTCTGCACTGGGTCCAAGGAAAGGTTCATGAAGACCTTGGAAAGGAAATATTAATTACTTTAGTGGATGACTATGCAAGGCAGGCTAGAGAGCATTAGTGAAGTCACAAAAATACTAATTTGAAAATGTATTTGATGCAATGGATGATGACAGTTTGTATCATGGATGACATGTTGATTAAGACAAAGAAAACTCCAATAGCACATTAAATAAACCTTTCTTCTCAACTTAAATTTAAAACCTTCTTTGCAGTAAAACTTGCTGGTTTATAGATTATCAGTGCTGATATAGCATATGAGTATTTTGATGGTGTTAGAAACTGAAAGGTAGGCTTCTCAGTACAACATTTGCATAATAAGATGTATATTCTTATCTGCTAATTCTGGGAGACTTCCAATCAACTGTGTATGGGGAGGGGAATACCCTTCCAAACAGAAAGCCAGAGGTTATGAGTTAGGAGCACATTTGCTTCATTACACAGGCCCTAAAAGAGGATGCCAAATTGTCTCAAATTATGCTTAATTGTTTTAGAATCTACATTCTACAAGGAATGTGGAGAATGATATACAAAATTGCTGCATATTAAAAAACATCCTTAACAGCTCAGTCCATATTTCCATAGAGGGCATGTTCTTTATATAAAATTAAGTCTTTGATTTTCTGGTGTTTCATTGAACATATTCTAAAAGATATATCTTGTTCTTCATGGCTAAAATTCAGGCACTGGATATTTTGTAGAGCTCATTTACACATGAAAGGAATCATTTGCCAGGTGATATCAGATTTGCACAGTATTATACTTTGATAATAGGTATATTTAGAACAGCCTGTAAATTGTATCTCAAGCAGAGGCTCAAGTTTCACTGACAAGTATTCTTCCCCAAAATTCTAGAAAAAAATTTAAAAATGGTCCCTCCTTTGAAGACCACCAGACATGTTTAAGGTCATTTATCACACCATTTTCTGGCCAAGTCCAGGTCTAATTTTATATTCTTGGTGAGTTGTTTATCAGAATGAATGAGATTTTGAGAGTGATGACACTTATGTAGAGAAAAAGACAACTCCTAAATCATTGACCTAGAAGCTGTATTTCCTGATATCCGATCTGGAACTATAAATTCAACTATATCTGATTAAAAAGGCATAAACTTGCCTTTGATCATAGTTTTTCTTTGAGCTGTATTCTGAAAAGAAAACAACGTAAAAAGGAACAAAGTATTTAAGGGTTATGGCATTTCATACTATTATAATATTTTGGCTATCATTATTCATTCATTTTTATTCTACACTTTATGATAGCATTTAAGATTATAAAATATCTGCTATGCATTTTAGAAATACCCAGTAATTATATTCAGACTGGTTGTGTACAGGGAGTTTTGCTAATGGCAATAATAAAAATGTTAATAAAGGAAAGAATTAATGGGTCACTGATTGAGTCACGTATGCATTTGCAGAAGTAATGCAAACACATGTTCGCTGAATAAAGCCTTAAGATTCTGATTTAAATACACATATGCTGGGCCTCTATGAGTCATTGACATAATTCATAAAAACATATTTAAAATTTCCTAATGTATATTATTGATTCTGTGTAGGATAATAGTTGCTACAGGAGCAGGTGGTCTGTTAAATAATTGTAAAAGGGAATTAGTGGTATTGAATAATATAGCTGTTGTCTGAGCTATTTTTATCAGAATGTATATACAATTAGTTTTTAATTTCAGATCCAGACAGTTGTACAATGAGTTATTGGCAGAATCAGGACATTAAGTTATACAGCTTATCCTTTGTAGGAGGAATTTTTAGTGGATTTAAGCAAGCACTGCAGCTTCTAACCACATAGAAGGCATTTTCAGTGGAGGAATATAAACTTTACCATCGCTGTAGAACACCAATTGGTTTCAAGAAGGTCAGTGCAGCAAAGCAGTTTCATGTTAACTATTAGAAGTTAAAAGTATGAATAACTGGAGAATCTAAACTAATACAGGATGGTTTAAAGGGGTAAAGTACATCTTTCTGAAGACTTAACCAATCTCTATTTATTGAAGAAGAGGGAAAAAAGTAAGAATATAATTTTTTTCATCTTTATACTGGACAAAGTGAGGAACAATTAGTAATTACTTGTCCATAAAGTATCATGAAGTCCGTAACATAAAATGGAACTAAATTGAGACTGATTACTTCCTCGTTTGCTGTATTAACCAGATTAATTTCTGTGGCAACTTCATAAAATTATTCTCTCCCCAAAAGTCTCCCCTATTTTATAAATAGAAATCATCATTTAGAACAATGATTACTTTCTTATACCAGTGAGCACAACTGAGCAGAGAGCTAGCAAGACCAGTGAGGAAACTGATGCCACTGCTAAGCAAAGTTCTTAACAATTCTCAATTCGTAGTGAAGTGTTCAGAGAACTCCAAAATTCCAGTAGTAGTTTCTGCTGAGAAAACATTAATATTTTTTCCAACTCAATCATCTCTTGACAATAAAAGTTAAAAATTAAGTTCTCTTGGAGGGACATGAGGACAGGATGGAGTCAAGCTCTTTTCAGTGATGTCCAGAGCAGGACAAGAAACAATAGACACAAACTGAAGCACAGGTCTTTCCCTCTGAATACCAGGAAACTCTTTTTTAATATGAGCTCTGGAACAGGTTGCCCAGAGAGGTTGTGAAGTCTCCATCACTGGAGATACTTAAAAGTACATGGTCCTGAGCAGCCTGCAGGCCTACTGGTGCAGGGACATTGGACCAAATGACTTCCAGAGGTCCCTTCCAATACCAACCATTCTGTGATTCTGTGATTTATGTTAGCTTATGGGTTTTACTAAGATGAAAAAAGTAAAAAATAATATCAGTCATTCATTAATACAGCAAACCACACTTCACAGCAATGAATAGGAATATGATCAAATTGACCCCTAAGAAACAGACTCGGAAGGAGCCACATCCTCCTCATTTATTTTTGGGTGTAATGGATGCTGGAACAGAAACTAATTTTTTATTGTTCCAAAAATGCTATGAAACTAAAATTTTCTATAAAACCAAGTGTCCTTGTTCTGCTAGGATAGGATTGATATTCACCTGAGGTTGGGAGCGAGTTAGAGCCAGGTTAGACAACTGAAGCAGCTGGTAGGTTATTCAAAGGTTGTTCAATGCTACATGTTGTCGCCGAGCTGGTCCCCGGAGAGAGAAAGCGAACCCCGCCCGGGCCGCGCTTAATATAGAGGTTTTTATCTTTTAAATCTCCCGCGAGAGTCTGAAACTTCGGGGAAAGAATTCTCGTGAGATTTCACAAAACCCGCCGAGGAGATCGGGTATTGTAGTCTTCAAAAGCCAAGGATGAGGGCTCACTTCACACAGCTATGCTGGCACCATGCCCCTGGCAGGAGAGCTGGGCTGGGTGCATGAGTTGGGGACCGGGTGGTCTGGGGCCGGGTATCCAGGGGTCACAGCCTGTTCCCAGGTCTGGTGTAACACCACTGTTGCTGTTTGGAACTCCTGTGGTTCCTCTTTGTCCCACTTGCTTTATACAGTGTTTCCATTACTGTTATTCTTATTACTGTTGTTCATTGCTCCTTTTGCATTGCTGTATTAAATTCTCCTTACCTCAACCCACGGGGTCTTATATTTTTTTCCTTTTTTCTACTTCCTCTTTTGGGGGTGGAGGGGGGGTGAATGAGCACCCAGCTCCCATCTGGGTCTAAACCACAACAGGAAGGGAGAGATTAAGTTACAGAAAGGTGATTCTGAGATTCCTACCAGCAGGTTTGCTATTAATGTAGCCAGCACTCCTCAGAAAGCGTATACAGGAGAGTCTTGCTATGATACATCAGTCTCCGTTTTTCTTGATCAGGTTCAGGTTTCACTTAACTGGAGATCTCTGTGCTCAGCTGGGACCATATTTGCTTCAGAAACTTAGGTATTTAAGTTGGTTCCAGGCTCCTAGATATATAGAAATTTCACCCCAGATACACTTTAAATGTAACTCATAACTATCGTCCAATTTCCTCATGAGAGTCTTTTGCCAGATATTTCATGAGAGAAATTCATTGACTGTTCAAAGGAATAATTTTTGTCTTAATAAATTCATGTAAGCTAACCTATAATATCCTATTCCATGCAATGGTTTTCATGAAGGACTGGCTTCAAGAAATGCATTTGTCCATTTAATCTGAGAGCTGATTTTACCATGATAACTACAGTAATGACATCTAAAATAAGCCCTTAACATCACTCTAAATCTGAGATTCTTTTAGATAACTACTTTCCTACACATAAAGTTTTCTTACACGGAAAAAGCCAGTGAAAGAAAGTAAGACTGTCAATATGTTTTGAATGTAGACATCTGTGCAACTGACTATAATCTTGAATAAATCAACCTGAAGAATAAGAAAGGGTATGTGCCAAATTCTACCTTTTTGTGATGTTATTTGTACAACTGCTACAGAGAAGACAAAGAAGGTCAGTATTTGTGGCAACAACTGCAATCTCACCACTCTTTAAAAATAATTTTGAAAGCAAATTTATCTTGGTGACAGATATAAAAAGAATGAAGGAGATTATGATGGAGAAATCTTATTTTACTCCTGACCAAGGTAAGTGTCACAGAGATAGAATTTAGTCTTTATGAAGCCATATAATTTAAACAAGCTCAACTGCCACGAGAGGAATAGAAGTAATATATTAAAAATAAATAAATAAATAAATAACTACACAGAAGTAATCTGGCAAGCAAATAAGAAAGAAAAGCAGGAAATCTTCTGATGTTATAATCCTCCCATGTACAAAGCCTGCTATTGAAAACCACATATCACTTAAAATTCATTGCTCACATGGTATCTCAGAGAGATCTGATCTTGGCCTTACAAATGCTGCTTTACAGCTTTCTCTGTCTCATACCTAAGATACCCATATAATGAAGGTGAGAGAAAAGGATAGTGTCACACTAAAACCAGCTTTTCTGTATTAGATGAGAGTGATTCTTCCTTATTGTATCCCTGTCCTGGTTTGGGCTAAATTCTGTCTCTATGACCCTTACCTTGGTCAGAAGCAAAATCCCCAAACCGTGACAATCACACAGGTGATTTTCTTATTGTAATCTTTAAGAAGTGTTTATACTTTCAGATGAATGTCTGAACTGTTGCATTGCTGAATCCTTGGCTTTGCCTGTCAGTTGTTGCTGTCAGTGTTTAACAAAAGCAAGGATCACAACTAATGGCTGCATAGTCACGCATCTCTTTGTCTTAAACTGTTTTTCCCTGAATACAAACAACCTTTAATTTTCATCACTAGATAAAATTAAAAATTTCTCTATTACACCTTTCCAAGTAATGTATTTTGCTGATTTATAAAACTAACTGTTATAATCTGTGCCTGGGAAGATCATGGAGCAGATCCTCCTAGAAGACATGCTAAGGCACATGGAGGACAGCGAGGTGATCCTAGGTAGTCAGCACGGGTTTACTAGGGGC
>NW_008614584.1:7627-24499 GCF_000691845.1 Merops nubicus | reverse complement strand
TCATAAGGATGGTGACAGCTGGGGATTCCTCACCCTTCAGGTTTTGTTGCACGTGTCCCAGGCATCCCCTCCTAAACACAGCCTGAATCCTGCTGGGAGCTCTAGTAATCGTGGTGGGGACTTCTGCAGAGCCTCTGAGTTGTGTGACCTCCAGCAAGTGGAGATGTGTCTGTCAGTGCTGTCAGGAGGAGAGGAATGGCTTTGGTCAGCTGTGCAGAGCTCTTCTAAATCTTACTGTGTTTGAGGCTTGATTGTGTTTGGCAGACTTGATTGAAATTGGCCAAAAAATGTGGGAGAGGTGAGGGAGGCAGATGCATAATGTGAGCTTAAGGAAATTGATAAAAATCATGTCATAAAACCAACAATCTGGAGTTCTAGTTGAGAAGAAAAATCTCAATGTCTTTTTGTCTGCTTTTCATTTTTATGGGAATTGAGCAGTGTTGCCATTTTATTTTTGTTTTGCTTATTATTTTTAGAAAGTGTGGGTATGTTTTTGAGCAAATCCTGGCAGCAAAGGGAATTTTGGTGATTCAGTCTCTTATGTGGGCAAAAAAACCCACCCAGAAAGAGACATTGCACGTAGCTATAAATGGAAACTGATGTCTCTTGTCATCAATCAACTTCAGTGCCCATCAATGTCTTGCAGGTAGAACACAGACCTCCCTTGCTTTTCCTTTCATATTCATATCTCTTGGTTTTCCTTGTTTTTGATTATTCACTGATTCTCAGTAAGTATTTGCAAGAACTGAACAATAAAAGGACAGCTGCCACCAGAACCCATCGCTTCCCTTTGCTTTTAATATTGAAACCATTGTTGTTTCCTCCCTCTTTCTGCAAAGACTTCTGCTCAGAGACTGGAACAAGGTGTTGGGCTGAAATCTTCTCTCTTCCACCTAATGATGGCTTGTTTGCAACTCCTATTTGGCAATAAGAAATGTGTACTTGAAAGGTCCTTTGAAAGATAAGGGAGCTGTTGTGGCAAACTCAGGTCGAATTTTAGCCAAGTACAGCATGCACAAAACAGGGTGTAACATCACTGCTGCCTAAGACATCACACAAAGCACTGGAGAGCTATGGGATCCTCCACACAGGCATTTTACTTTTTCTCCTGATGACTTTCTTGGTCCTTCTTTCATGGCAGTTTTGCATTTTCTTTCTGCTGTATTATCATTTCCTGAGATGAGTGTTTTCTACCTCTTCATGCCAAAAATAGCCTGCTTGCATATGTCTCTTAATTCATCATTCCTACAGCTCAGAGGGTGATATTTTCAAAGGTTGTAAAGGAGGATGTAATAATTTTGGTTTAAATTTAAATTTACTCATTGCTCACGTACGTATAGATAAATGCATTTACTTCTAAGCCAAATAAGATCATATGATTTTCTGACAGGAATTGCTTCCCAAGTGCCTGTTGTCTAAACTGGATGGACTAGGTACTGAGAAGTTTAATAAATTATTTTCTTTTTGTCTTATTTTTATAAATACCTACCAGGTGAACAGGAGGGAGCTGCAGAACTGCAGAGAACAAAGACTGCACCAGCTGTAAACAGACTGACAGTAAATGCTGTGGAACTGGAAGCTCTCAGAAAGTCTGTGGAGGACTTTTTCTGCTTTTGCTATGGTGGGTGCTTTAAATCTAAGTAGCTGTTGTGGATTTCTGAATTTTTATTCCAGTTGGGAGGAAGGTACTGCACGACTTTGCCTTCCAGCTGTACTGCTGTTAAAGTGAGAGGTTTAACTTCTGAGCAGCTGATTCTAAAACACACACATCAAATTGGGTAATTTTCTTCTTGGTATTTTTTTGGGATGTGATTTGAGATGATTGCACAGCACAGCCATTTAGTTTTCTTTCATGACAACCTCTGTGTCTCAGTGGGTTCAGGGGCATGTTAATGTGAGCAGTTCTTGGTTTCCTGTAGAGATCTGGGTCTGCACCTTGGTTTTGCTTCAGTCCTCTCCAACGTAAAAACTTTTATGGGAGACTCATCCTTTCACTAACCTGAGCATTCTTGACCTCAAAACAATCTCTTGGGTTTGTTTTGTTGTGTTTTTTTCACTCTAGGTAAAGCTTTAGGGAAGTCAACAGTGGTGCCTGTGCCATATGAGAAGATTCAGAGGGACCAGTCTGCTGTGGTAGTGCAGGGCCTGCCTGAAGGACTTGCTTTTAAACATCCAGCCAACTACGACATCTCAACCCTAAAATGGATTCTGGAAAACAAATCAGGGATCTCATTTATCATCAAAAGGTTATTTGCTCTCTCTTGTGCTGCTCTGTCCACTTTGGTGGATTTACTTAGATTAAGTGCATTTACTTTTTAATTAAGTGCATTGCAGCCTGTGTCTCTCAAACAGGAGTGCTCTTCCTTCAGTGTTACACTATCAAGCAAATAATGATGGCTTTGCTAAAGCTATGGGCTTTTCTTTCCATATTTCCACACAGGCCTTTCCTGGAGCCAAAGAAACACCTAGGTAAGTTACTTCTTACTCAGACTAATCCAAAACAGATCAGAATTTTAGTTTACATAGCAGTGAAAAGTACAACATTTAGTCATGGGGGTGAAGTGGTAAATTGTGCAGAAATTCCTAGACTGAGCTGCCTTACTTAGGGCACTGTAACCTTTTCCTGTATGCATTCTGCCAGGAACAACTAATGAGAGAGAAAAATTTTCTATTGTGTTCTTCATCCTTTTTCTGAATTTAAATTTAATGTGAGCTGGCTTGTATCTTAAGGAAAGGTGGTGAACTGTTGAAGGGCTGCACTGCATTTTTAGAAGATGCCAAATTTGCAGTGTTCTCTGTTCCAACACATAGCAATTTTGGCATTTATATAATGTTTTAAAAAAAATTATTTAATCTTCTGAAGTGGCTAGGTGGTGTAGTTTCTATGAAAGCCTCTAGGTATTAAAGAAAAGTCTGACCTAGAGTGAGGGTTTTTTTTAAACTCCACAAAGAATCACTTCTGCCTGAGAGGCAATCCTTTCTTCTGTTTCTTCCTTTTATGAGATCATGTCACTTTACGTAGAAAATTCATGAATATGACTATTTTCTTTATCAAGAGGATGACACAATCTCTACAGGAAGGTAGTCAAAAATGAGAAGTTTCACTTTTCACAGCCAGGAGTTGATGCTGGATTAATAAAATTAGAACTGTGTTGCCTGTACCCAGTAAGAAAACCAGAGAGTAGGAGATTGCAGAGATGATGGTAATAATCTATTTCTACTGAAAAGACAAGGCAGGTTTTCAGTGTGGTAAATGACATTCTAAAACCATAATTTATTTGTATGTAGCTGTAAATTAGGACTAAGCTGAGTCTCTGTAAAACCAGCTGTTTTCTTTTAGCAGAGTTTAGCTGAAAGATTTGTTTACCTTTGTTTCCCAAGACTTTCACTGAGCATCAGGAAAGGAAGCAGTGAAAATCATGGTGAAATACACATCTGAAGTAACTTTATATTGGTGGTGCTTTGTAGATTAATCAAGCAGTTTAATGAGAGCTTTTATACAGAAGATATGCCCATATGCTTGTAAAATGTGCACAGGTTTTCACTTCCTGAAATCAATGTTACGTTTTCTATTTGGATTTAAAGTAAATGCCATACAGGAAATTCAAATACTGTCTTTTAACTTTCAGGAGCTCATATGACGGATCCTTCTCATTCAGTTGTACCTCCAGGTGGAAGGTGAATGTAAAATAATGTAGTTTTTTGTACCAACTATGTGTTTTCAGATAGTTTATCTTAATGTACTTTTTCTGCCAGGTTGACCTTTGGATAACTTTTCCTTGCCTGGGATCATAAAATGCACGAAGCTGAATTTTCTCTTTCTTTAGACCGTTATTTGTGGGGAAACTGTTAGGAATTAAACAGATGGCAAAGTTTCCCCTCGGTTTAATTAGCCCAATGAGTGTTCTTAATTCACAATCTGCCAGTCAGGGACAAGTTTGTCATGTTTTATGATACAGCAGCGATGGGGAACAGATGTAATGTTGCTTCCTTCCCCCTCCTCAATTAAAAAAACAAATGTAATTTTTTTGTGTTAGTAAACTAAGAGATCATATCTGGAATGAATCAAAAATTGGTTAATGTGAAAACAGGGATCAGTTTTCTGTGCTTCTCAGTTTACTTCTCATTAAGGGGTAAACACCCTGGGATTATTGTGTATGTCCTGACAGTGTAGGATTCCTGGCAGTTCCCTTGAGATAAATTAGATAAGCCAAGATGCAAGGTTTTTTTACTTTTGTGTTCCTACCTGGAAAAAACTACTGGGAGATTGAGTTTATTTGAAATGTGATACTTGTTTTTGTTTATAAAATGTTCTTGATTTGTTTATTTTTGTAGTTGTCCTCCTATTCAAGTGAAAACCGAACCAAACGAGGATTCTGGTAAGTTCAAAAATTTACCCTTATTTGCAAAAGAAATGATCAGTTTCTGTTCTGAAGGCTGAATTTAAGAAAAGAGAGGAAGCTCCAAGAAAAAAAAAAGCAGCAAAAAGCCATCCTTTGTGAGAAGGGAAAACTTTTCTTTCCTTAGAACTGACCACTTTTCAGTTGGAGTTTTTATCAAGCATTGAACCTTAGCTAAATGTTCCCATTTCTAGAAGGGAGAGATCTGTACAATTTTGCAGACTAAAACCTTTTATCTTTGTAAATAAAGTGGAGAAGAAGAAAATCCTCTGGTTTTTATTTTGTTCTAATTCAAGATCACTTTGTCCCTAATGGGGATAGAAGAAAATTGGTTGATTTGTTGATACCGCTAAAAAACTGAAAGTCACAACATGTCCATTTTTTAGCTAAAAAGGAAATAAAGAAATAAAAAATAGCAAAATACCTTATTTATTGTTTACAAAATGCCCAAGCCTTCCAGAGTTCCCCTGCAGGTAGGAGGTGATCCTGCAAGGCACTGTGATCTGCAGTAGAGCCGTGGATAAGCGTGTGGCGTGAATAATCCCATTAAACCAGTAGGACAGCAGGTGTGTGCTTGGAGATAAGCTGGTGACTTTCCCTTGTGGTGGGTTGGGCCACACTGCTCAGCTTTTTGTCTGAGAATGAAGTTTTTATATTAGTCTGGCTTTTTTTCTGTAGCTCTTTGTGCTTTGCAGCTTTAAACTCGATCTACGCAAAGAGTTGACTTGAGCTTTTGGTCCAGTCAGTCCCAGCCTCTTTCCAGTGCTGCTTTTTTAGGCATTTTAAGTAATTCTCCTTCTGTCAAATGTTTTGGAAACACTTTAGGGAACGCTGTGAGGGCTTATGGAGGGAATGTTCACTTGAAGGCAGCCAAGAGCAGTTGAGGAGCTTTGGTGTTGCTCCATCACAGCACGGTTTGATGCAGGCTGTGTCTGAGCTTGGCTGTACAGAGCAATGAGCAGACTCAGGTCTAGGAGCACTTTCAGCACGAGTGATAAAATGTCTTTTTTTGGGCTAAGGTAGTGGGCAAAAAGGAAGGAGGCTATTTATTTATTTATTTACATTCTTCAGATCCCAGATAGCATTTGCAAGGGTGCCTACTTCAGAGGGAAGCATTTACTCTGTAATCCCTTCTGATGGCAACCAAACTCAAAAATAAACCAGCAAATCACCTTCTTACCATTGTTTTAGCTCAGCACTTGTTTAGTGTCTCAGCACCTGAAGATCTTCTTTCCTTCTTTTTGATGGCAACCAAACTCAAAAATAAACCAGCAAATCACCTTCTTACCATTGTTTTAGCTCAGCACTTTAGTGTCTCAGCACCTGAAAATCTTTTTTTCTTCTTTTTTTTGACTAGAGGGCAGCTAGGTTCTTAGTTGACGTTTTGTGTGGCTTTTTTTAAGAGTCTGGTTATTATTAGTTTCCATATTTGATTCCCTTGCTTCTTCTACAGGGATTTCTTTGGAAATGACAACAGTGACTGTGAAGGAGGAGTCAGATGATCCTGACTACTATCAATATAATATTCCTGGTAATGATGCTAACTTTCATATGTGTTTCTCTCATGAAAGGGTTGATTGCTTAAGTGTTACTCTCTCTGTGCCTCTCTTTTTACTTCATCATTAAACATGCAGTTATTTAGCTCTGTTAGGATGCAACATTTTCATGCTAGCTACCATTTAAGTTATTCTAAAGACTACCAAAAGAACTAAAGTATAGCTTCAGCATACCAGATGTGTGTGTTTGGACTGAAGGAAGAATTCCAGGAGTCTTTTGAACTGCTTGTTTTTTTTTCTGAGGATCTAGTATGCAGACTGTAATTCCAGTGGCCTCTTTAAACAGGAAATGCACCCTAATGATGCTGTCTAGAGCACTGCTTGAATTTTTTCTTCAGACTAAAGGTTTATTAACTTCTACAGTGTATCAGTCCCTTTTCTTGTGTGGTTTATTTATATAGACATAGCATAACAACTTGGACTCTGTTTATGTTTCACAGTATCTCTCATTGCTTTGCCTCATCTCTATGTACCCAGTTAATCCTCATGTTAACCTCAATTAGGAGTGGAAAAAAGAAATAATTATTTCTGTAGGCTGAAATGTGTTTCTATAGGTTGAAATGAAGAGTAATTAAGTTGTGGTTATAAATGGCAATATAAAATAACTAGACCCCTAAATTTATTTATTTCAGCCTGTTTGTATTTGTCATTAGGTTAATTGAGCAATACAGAGGAACACAGGCAAGCTGCCACACAGCTCTGAAGGATACTGCATGCTCAACAGTGGAGTGCAAACCAGCACATCCTTCTGCTTTGTAATGTTATATGTTATGGAGATAACATTTTTGTGGGTGTTTAAACACAAAGATCCTTGAGATTGTTTTCTAATGTGCTTTAATAACTGAGTGCAGGGTTGTAGAGCTGATGTTTTTGTGCTGGCATGTCTCAAGCAGTGTATGAGCACAGTTTAGAGACCATAACCACACAGTGTAGCAAAGTGTCACTGCTCAAGGGAGGAACTGGGAAGTGGATTCTCTGCTCTTAGGATTAGTTTTTCTTTGTATCTGTACATTGCCTAACCTCATGGGAAGGGGGTTTACAGGCATGATGTAATATATTAAAAATAGATTTTTTTTTGCAGATAACATAATCTTTGTTCCTCCCAAAGCCAAGTCCTGTCATCTTTTTGCTTTTTGTCCCCTTGTGGCTTTCCATTTCATGCTTAAAAACAATGTCAGAATTTGGCCAGTAGCCCAAAATGTAATCCAATGCTGTTTGAAGAGAGGCTGTGCTGAAATTGCTTCCTTCCAAAATAGTAACCCATTGTACTGCAGCATCTGGGCTAAAAAAAACCCCTCATTTCTGCAATATTCTTCCACAGTGAAGTCTAGGCAGTGTGGATTGTGGGGAGGGGGAATTTCTGTTGTCTTTTACAGAAAAAGACATTAAATATTTTGATGGGTGAAGAGCAAGATGTATCTTTTTCAGAGAAGATGGTGCTTGGTTAGTAACTCACTTCCCCTCCCTCCCAATGTAGTCCTTCAAATTTGTATTTAAAACAAGAGAAAACTGAATATATATTGGTAAAAATGATGGAGAGCTGCGAGCTAAAAGAGATGGTGTCAAGTCATGCCACCTTCCCTGGAGTAAAGCAGTTCCCCTTTGTTTCTTCAAGTTGCCACTGCTCAGATTCAAGCTGGAGGGTGTACGAGGTGCAGAGAGCTGTAAATTCAAGAGGCACAGAAGGGTTTGTGTGGGGTGGATGCTGCCGTGAACCTTGGAAAAGTGCAGTTACCCCGAGGTGTGTTCCTGAGGAAGAACACAAGGCTGCCCAAGCATTGTCTTTGTAGAGACCTGCTGCAGAAGAAAGAGAAGGGCTTAGGGTCACAGTTCTCACTAAAAATACCCTGCAGCAAAAGCTGGGCTCATCGATTTAGGAGAAGCAACAACTTAACTGTTAGAGAACAACAATGTGCCCGGGGCTTCCTGGAGAAAATGATTTCCTGGTGAAATTTCATGGTTATTATTTTTCTCTGGGTGTTTGCTTTTTCTCCCAAGTCTGCAGTGCTGACTAAAGCCCTGTCTGTGAAAATTCTGTGCTAATCAAACGGGGAAAATGACACTTGTAGGTGGATGTTCTTTTCATCTCTTCTTATCTCCTACTAGGTTGCAATGTTTGGATGGTGCCATGAGTTAATACTGCATTAGTAAATTTAGAAGTGGTTTAGCAGTACACAGTAAGAAGGCTGAGAAATAGGGACTTCAGCCATCAAAAACTTGACGTGGGTGTTTTGACAGAGTATTAGGGGCAATTTTCTGTCAGTGGGCACTAGCAGGATAGCAGTGGGTGGGTTTTTTTCCACTATTCTGGACAAGTGTAAAGGTCACTGCAGTGTTAAATGCTTTGGGTTGACACCAAAGACAACCTGTTCTGGAAGAAAGTTCCAGATTTTAGCTGTTGACTAAACTTGTTGACTGTTGAAAAGGACTGAGTAGAGATCTGCAGGACTTAGCAACTCCTACCAGAGCCTTCCAGGTATTGTAGTTAGTATTCCTGCATGTGCCTTATCTACAAGCACCAGTTATTCTGGCTCTTATGAAAAGAAACATTTAGTTAAAATGTTTTTTTCTTAGTTTAATGGTTAAAATGTGGTTTCATCCTTGAACTGCAGTTTGTGCACTCAGATTATCCTGGGATGCATCATGAAGAGTGTGGCCAGCAGATCAAGGGAGGTGATTCTTCCCCTTTACTCTGCTCTTGTAAGATCCCACCTCGAATACTGCATCCAGTTCTGGTGTCCCCACCATCAAAGGGACACAGATCTGTTGGAATGAGTCCAGAGGAGGCCACAAAGATAACCCAGGGGCTGGAGCATCTCTGCTGGGAGGACAGGCTGAGGGCACTGGGGTTGTTCAGCCTGGAGAAGAGAAGACTCTGGGGGGACCTTAGAGCTGCCTCCAATACCTGAAGGGAACCTCCAGGAAGGGTGGAGAGGGACTTGGCACAAGAGTGTCCAGCAACAGGGCAAGGGGAAATGGTTTTAAACTGGAGGAGAGCAGGTCTAGACTGGATGTTAGGCAGAAGTTCTTCAGTCTGAGGTTGGTGAGACTCTGGACTAGGTTGCCCAGAGAGGCTGTGGATGCCCCTCCCTGGAGGTGTTCAAGGCCAGGCTGGATGAGGCCTTGAGCAACCTGGTCTGGTTGAGAGGTGTCCCTGCCCATGGCAGGAGGTTGGATGAGATGATCTCTAGGGTCCCTTCCAACCTCAGCCAGTCTGTGATTCAGAGCATTGCTGTGCTGTGGGAGTAGCTCTGTTTCCATGGCTGTTGCAGGGGGACCAGCGTTCGCTTCTGCCAGAGCTCCAGAGCAGCTGGGTGAGGGCAAGGCCTGATCCTAAAGCCAGGTAGCAGGGCTTGTCTTCTGTACTGTGTCCCTGCAAAAGCATCTCAGTGTCTGTGAATCCTGCTGGCTTCTGTACCAGCTTCCTTGCATCCAGGGGACTGTTCAGCTGGTGCACAAATGTGTTGGACAGTAAGATACACATCTTGGCTTCTCACCAGAAGGCTGTCTGCAAGAACCTGACCACCCTGAAGGCTTTTGATGGGAAGTATGGGGTCAAAATACCAGTGCCAGAAGGAGACCAGCTCTGAATCAATTAACAGAACAGAATTAAGAGCTATCCATTTTAATTGTTTTATTTTTATTTTCAATGTACAAAGAAGCAGGAAGACGTGAAGAAAATTTCAGGGAGTTGTGCACCACCTTCTGTCTTCTTCAGCCTGGAGTAAAGCAGGGCTTTTTGGACACATAGCTCATGCAGAACTGAGTAATTTGCTGACTAAGGACCCAACGTTTCCTGAAAGACATATGTTGTCTTGTGAATTTTGTGGATCCAGGTCTGCAGTAACCACTGACGCCTTGAAGTGAAAACCAAGAGAAGGGGAAGCGGAAGGAAGAGGCTGTAAACAGCTTGTCCTCTGAATGGGCTGACTCAGCTCAGAAACCACTGTCTGAGGAAGTGACTGGATTAGCCTGTAAACCACTTAGAACTGAGTAAAAACTGCCTAACATCTTTTCTCTTTAGAACATCATGTGGTTGAACAGTGCTACCAGTTCTGGAATTTCTGGAAGCGTTAGTGAAGCAGTTAAAACCCAGGAGATTGAGCCAAAACCAAATGAGATTGAAAATACCTTCTGCCAAAAAAAAATTGAATGTAGACTGCATTTATTCTCACTCTGGAACACTGGAAGTCATGAATGTCTTCCAATATGTCTCTAACAACAAAACATTTCCTCTTTGGAGATCTCCCAGAATACTGGAAGTCCATTTTTTGGAGACTAAAACTGTAAAGCTAGGCTGGCAGTGCTGTGAGCACTGTCCTGTAAGACTCAGAGTGTAGATACTATCTTAAAGCAAGAAACTCAAGAGAATACATTGAGGAAACAGGCAAGAACAATGTTGTGAGTTCTAAAGACGTTCTGGTGTTAATCTGATAGTTACATGTCACATTGCTACTACAGATATAGTGGAAAAAAAAGGCCAGAAAGGCAAGTGCTGCTGCTGCTGCTGCTGCTGCTCTGTGAGTTGATAAATCCATTCCTCCTGCCAAGTGGCACAGGTTTGGCTGTGTAGTGTTGGGACATAAACTGTTGGAAGCTGGCTGAGGCTGACTCAGTGTAGGTAGATGGGTTTTGTGAGGATAAGTAGAAGGAATAGCCATGTCCATTGATGGAATGGCATCTACTTTTGGTTGAAAGGAATTGTTAGAATGTGAAAAATTACCTCTTTTGAAGAGGCATTTAGAAAATGTGGGATTTCTGGCAATAGCCATCTTTTCCAAAGGCTTCCCTTAAGTGCAGAATCCCAACCCACATGGTTCAGGGGCAGTGGTCTGTGGGCATTCCTCTGCTTGTGTCCATTCGGAGCTAACGTGGTCTGTGCTTTCCATCACTTACTTTATATATATCAGTTGACTACTGTTATTTTTATTCCTGCTTTTTATTGCTCCGTTTCTGTTGTATTAAATTCTCCTTATCTCAACCCACGGGGTTTTGGGTTTTTTCCTCCCTTTTCTCCTTCCCATTCCAGGGGGTGTTGGGGGATGAGTGAGTGGCACCATGGTGCCCAGCTCCTGGCTGGGTCTCAACCACGACACTTCTCGTGGAACACCAAGTTTTACTCTGAGTGTTCTGGGATTTCTGAGTGTCTGTGTTGTGTAGAAGAGTTGTCTCTTGGCTGAAGAGTGTGTATGGTGCTTTTTCTGGTACAAGATGATGTTACTTAGCTCTGCCTACACATCTTAACTTCAGACTCCCAAGACATAACCCAACTGTAAGATTTTACTTCTAAAGTGTCCTGGGGTTTTAGTAATTACATCTCCCACTTTTGTGTCCATCCTATCTGCTGCAGTAGAATTAAGGTTTTTGCTGAGCTTTCTTCTTTTTTTTTTTTTCTTTTTTTTCTTCATTTTTATTCCTAGATAGAACTTCTTTTGATGTGGTTACCACTGGATTTGGTTTTTCCTTATCTTAGTAATGAGACATGTGTGTATCTCTGCCTGTTATGTGCATGAATTCAGTAAAGTGGAAATGTATCTGCTTCTGTTGGTACCTTCTGGTGGTAGTGTTGTCTGAAAAGAGGGTAAAGAAGTGTCTGTCTTTTTGAGCTCTTTCTCAAAGGCCCTGTTGTTGGCTTTTCATAGTTTCTTGATGAAGTGAACGTGTGGGTATCTCTTGGTTCCTTATTCTCCACCAAATCATGTCTCACAAGGCCATGGTAACTCTTTTACTTCTTTGTTTTGCTAACTGGAGAAATTAATTACCTGCTGCATGTGGGTTCCCCCATTACAGACCATGAGACCCTTTGTACAAGTAAAGTTTTAAAGTTAGTCTTCAACAGCAGAACTTTCAAAATTCTTTTAAATCTAATTTTCTAGCCTTTATTAAATCAAACTAGCAGAATATATTGTTTCATACTTTTTAATTTCTTAACAATTTTTTTTATGCTGTTTTCCTCTGGGAAACATTCATAGTATGAAAAAAGGAAAGCTTCAAGTTTTATAAAATGATCTGTGGGCCACTTAAAAAAAAAAATATGATGGATTTGCTACATGCATTGTAGTTTTTATTGACATTAAAGATGAAGGGATTGAATTCTCTGTGCCTAATCCCAAGGGCTGTAAGCTTAGTAAGTGTGTCTTTTCAACTAGAGAAAGCTTTCTTCAAGTTTGAACATGTCAAAGACTCCTATTTTTCCTTTTTTTGTGTCACAGCATGTCTTTGGTAAGAATATAATGCAATATAGAGACTACTGCAGTGTATGTAGGTAAAACAATCCTGGTAGATTTCTGAATTAAGGAATAAACACTAAAATATGTGCTTATAGTGGGATATTTGCTGATAATGGGATGCATGCTTGTGAGTGTTGGTGTGTTACGAATTATCATAATTGCATGTTCAGAAGAGTTCTTAGGAAATTACCCATCTAGCTGCATGCACTCAATATGCTTATGGAAATAAACCCAAATTTAGTCCACGGAGATGTTTTCCAGCACACCCAGGCAGGCTGGGTTCTATCCCCACTCACCCACAGTGGTTGCAGGTCACACTGTTCAGAAGAGAATTTCTTCTCATGGGACCTGAAGCAGTGCCAGTGTCTCTGCCTTCTGCCTTCCTCCCTTTCCTCCCCTGCTTTTTCCTGACTTTGTGTCTTGACCATGCCAGTACCACTCCTTTTGGAGCTGCATTTTCAACCAAATCAAGGAGCAGCTCTTAGTGATACAGAAATACAGGGAAAAAACCAAACACACACCACCCTCCCAGCAAAGAAGGAGTGACAGGAACAGATTAAAGCAGCACTTACTGAAAGAGCTGCATGTAAAACAACAAACCCTGTAGAGGTTCCTCACTTGAAATCCTGTTAATTTAAATTCCCTTTGAAAAGCTGAGCAATCAAATTAGGCAGAACTATCTCATAGTAGCATTATAACTACCTGATAATTATTTTCTTTAATAGCTAAATATTCATTTTCTTTAATAACTCATAGTATTTGATGCTGTATATGTATTTTCAGTTGACTGAAGTACTGATGAAGTCTGATTGTGACAACAGTTTTCTGTGTTTTCTTGCTTACTGTGCGTGTGGAATAGAGTTTAAAATCATTTCATTTGGCTTAGCTAATAGGTTTCCTGTCGTGAAGGTATTAATATTCATTGCTGATACACTTAAAAACCTACCTGTAAACAGCCCTAATTCCTGGGGAGCCATCTGATCTTCTGCAGATTGCTGTTGCAAATGAACACAGAAATGAAGCGATTTACACAGGACAATTAGTGCAAATCCTCCTGTTCCAGTGTGTCCCGGGATGACATTCCTGTGCCACACACAGGCTGGTTTTCTAGCCCTGTGCTGTGTCTGTGGTGCAGGATGATCTCAGTGTGAAGCCATTTGTGCCTCTTTTTTTGTGTAACTGCAGGAGTACCAAAGCATTAAGCAGTAGGATTTTGGGAGTGTTAATTTTATCTTCCAAGTGTCGTTTGTGTGCTGCTTCCTGCAACAGCCTTTTTAAAGCAGTCTGTATATAGCCATCAAATTGCTGTTGTGATGAAAAGCAAGCAACCTGCAAGTGTCTTAAATGATTTTAATCTCTCTGAATTTGTCTTTTTAACGTAGGTAGAGATTTTAAAGTCAAAAAGCACTCCCTAGGAATACAAATTTTAACAAACGGGGAAAAAGATTTAGCTGATTAAAAATTCATTGAAAAAACCAGAACCATCAATATTTCATGTTTTGAAATCAGTCTACTAACACCAAAAAACCTGAAAACCTGCTGTTCTGTGTGAGTCTGACTGTTCAGCAGCCCAAGAAATGCAGATCCCTGCCAGTATCCTGTTGAACTGCATGAAGAGAGGTTTACAAATCCTTCACATTTCACACACTCTTCCCTAATTTCAACATTACAAAAAGCATGAAATGAGCATATAATAGATGAAGTTAAGATTTACATGGCAAATTCCTCTATGGACTGGGAGAATGTGTTGGTTGGGAGACACAATTTAACAGCCATTCTCTTTGTTCCCAAGCAGGCCCTTCGGAAACGTCAGAGATGGATGGGAAACTTGCTCTTGCAAAAAGTTACACAGGTAGATCTTTTAGTTATTTTTCTCACATCTCTTTTGGAAATGGAATGTGTGAGTTTAACTTTCCAAAGCTCTGCTTTCTTGATTTGAAGGAAGAGTTATGGTATTGGAACTTAAACGTAACAGAAACTAAAATTTCAGGTGCCTTAATTTTCAGGTGTCCAAGTAGAGGGACATATAAAAGGGAATCTTCTTTCTTTCTTTCCTAAATTTGAAAAGGAACATCAGGTTGATCATTAGAAATTCCTGTAAGCTGACATATTTCTCATGAAATTCAGTCTGTTTCTTGGTTACAAAGTGTAATAAACTTCTGCATATGTATTATGAATACAACTTGATGTCTTTTTCTTTCAGCCAAATAGATATATACAGAACGAAGTGCATGGAAAGTCTGTTATAGGAAGGAGACCTCTACTGTATATGAGTGATATCTGAAATAAATTTACTCCAGCACTGTACATTTTTTTTCAGCTTTTTACCATCTGTATTTAAAATACTGGTTTGCCCATTTGCAACTCCAGAAAATGCTCACCTGCATCTCAGCCCATCTATTTGTTATAATGTCAGAGCACTCCTGCTGTCAGGAATTTAAGGTTCAGGAAATTGAGCCTTCAGTGTGTTGTTCATATGAACATCTTAGTTCTGGATTTTTCACTGCTGAAAATCCTTGCTTTGAATAATCCATGTCAGAAGTTCCTTTTGTATTTTTATTATGTTGTCATTCTTTTGGTGAGGCCAAACGTCAAATCCTGGATTCATTTTTGGGCCCCTCACTCCAAAAAGGACCTTAAGGAGCTGGAGTGTGGCCAGAGAAGGGCAACCAAGCTGGGGAAGGGTCTAGAGCCCAAGTGTGGTGAGGAGCAGCTGAGGGAGCTGGGGGTGCTGAGCCTGGAGCAAAGGAGGCTCAGGGGAGACCTTCTGGCTCTGCACAGCTCCTGACAGGAGCCTGGAGCCAGGGGGGGGTCGGGCTCTGCTCCCAAGGAACAAGTGACACGACAAGAGGAAACAGCCTCAAGTTGCACTAGGGGAGGTTTAGGTCGAATATGAGCAATTTCTTCATGGAAAGGGTTGTCCAGGGCTGTGCCAGGCTGCCCAGGGCAGTGGTGGAGTCCCCACCCCTGGAGGGGTTTCCAAGCTGTGGAGATGTGGTGTGAGGGACACGGGGCAGTGGGGACCTGGCAGGGATGGGGAACAATTAGACTTGTTGATCTTGAAGGTCTCTTCCAACCAAAACGATTCTATGGTTCTTTTAAATCATAAATTACATTTCTAAGGTGTTTGTCAACCAACATTTAATGCTTTGACAATGAATACTTTTGATATTAAAAGTACATCATTCTCCAGCTAGTTTTATTCGAAGCATCTGACTCTCAAACCTGAGTTGTGAGTATTTTTTGGATGTTAAGACCAAGTCCTGTTAGCAGCAGTACTCATCCTTGCAAATCCTCTTAGGTTTGCTTTGAAGGTAACTATCACCATAGGTAAGGTACCATTACCTGAAGCTGAAAAGCATTTCTCCTGATGAAGGAGAATAAAGTTCTTTGCTCTTGCTGGCTGCACTGTTAACTCTATTATTTGATAAGAAATACTCTAGGTACTTTGTTTTCCTGAGCACAATCCTGTGAGCTTTATGCCTGACTGTGAAGAGAGACCCTGAGGAAAGGGAAGTGTGATATGAGATGGCTTAGACTGACTTTGCTTTGGTTTTGAATTTTCTGTGTGCAGATGCTGATTCTGGCCCTTTGTGTCAAGACACTGTTTTGTTACACACCCTTTTCTCAAGTCTCTTTTTAGTTTCAAGTTTCTGTAAGAGATAGCTGAAAATTGCTGAGTAAAATAAACCTGTTTGGGAAGGTTAGTATTGATGAAGAGTTCTGTAGGCAGTGATTTAGAAATTGCAGGCAACAGCCTAACTTAAATTTCCCTTATTTAAATAGGCATGCAGCATAGGCAGTCTTGTCTGGATTTTGTAAGATAAAATTATTTACTGCTAATCCTCACAAAAAAGAGTAAGAAAGAAAAATCAGTGGCAGTGTTTGTATTTTCTCAAGTCTTTCACATCCATCCATCTATTAGTAAAGAAATATGTATAAGAGGCATTTAAAGTTCTTCCAAAAGTTTTTCTGAAAGCTGCAGCTTGTGCTGCAGAAGATTTGCAGAAATGAATGTTTTCTTGAAAGAACAACATCAGAGGGATGTAGGGACCTATCTTGTGGTGTCTGTCCCAGGGACCTTTCAGTTTTCCCTTCAAGTAACCTTGACGAGGTGGTGAAAATGGAAGTAGCAAAACGAACGTGTGCCTGGAATCCCCCAGGTTTGCTGTAGCTGATAAAGGTCTCTGAGGTCTTTGTGAGCAGGGACTGTGCTGTGATTGAAATTCAACAGTCTGAAAGTTAAGGTTACGTGCATTGGAAGAAATTGTTTTAAACTGAAGGAGAAACTGGAGAGAGTGCCAGTGAATGACAGTATTGAGAACTGTGAAGAAGGCTGCTGCTTGGGAGCTGGATGTGTTCACCCCAGATAAAAAAAACACCCAGTGATGATAATACTGCCTTAAAGAAAACTTATTTTAGTGTTTAAACTGTTTAGTATGACTTTAAAAATGTCCCCTCTGGGAGTTTTCTTCCAGATCTTTGTTATCATCTGCTTTGACTTTGCAGTTTTCCTTTAATTATGACTATTTCTCAGGGATTGGTATTGGACTAGAAGGCCCATTTTCCAATCTTTGTGGCTGTTCTTAAATTCCCAAAATTGTATTTAAAGATTCTAGGTGATCAGTTGATGCAATAGTAGTTTTTATGACCATACTTTGTCATATTTGCTAAAAGACCATTTCC
>NW_008614584.1:0-7596 GCF_000691845.1 Merops nubicus | reverse complement strand
CTGTCCTTTTGTTGTGCTTTGTATTTGCTAGTTATCCACCCAGCACTGACTCTGAATTAGATCAAAGCATCATACAATCTTTTCCATGAACCATATGATTGTTTTGATGCAGTTTGACTATATTCCACTTCAGGTGTCTCAGTAGATACTCCTGAATCTCTACTATAAATGACACAAAGTGGTGAAGAGCCTTTGAAACAGAGATTCCTTCAAACTTGCTCCTGAAGTGATAATCATACTATAATCTTACAGAGGTCTGAGAGAAGATACTCTTCAAAATGCACAAGCTCAGCATTACTCTGCCAGAACAATTAAAATATATCCCTTCATACACTGCTCCTTAGTTTTGAAAGAGTTTCTAGTATAATTAGCTTCACTTTCTTAAACCTTACTGCAGTTAAATGCAAAATTGCTCTTTCTCCCACCAAGTATTGATAGGTTTAATCCAATTTATTATGTTGGTGCAACCCACCCCAGCAAAAGCACTGTGATTATAAATATCCCCTCTCATTTTTCACTGTTGACCTTGCAGCCTGTTGTGGAAATCATTAGAGTGCAACAACCATGAGTCTGTGTAAGTGGAAGAGAAATACATCACCTGTAGAGGCACACAGCCTTTGTTTATATTTTCAGTAATCCTTAATAACAAAGGGGAAAATATTTATGATTATATTAATCCTATTAAGTCAAGACTAAGGAATTTCTTCCTGTCACTAACACCAACTCTGCACTGCTGCACATGCAGTTTAGCAGGTATAATCCCCACCTCCTTACCTTCATCTGGAGTTTCTTAGAGGCTTATGGTAAAACATCCTGGGTTCTGTTTTTGTTGCACACTGTGCAGAACATGTCAGTGAGCCAGGGGGCTGCTTTGACAACTGCTGGTTTAAATACAAAATCAGTGAGTGTAGGGCTGAAAGTCTTTTCTGTGTCCCTTATTCAGCAGTCCTGTTCTTCCCCTTTCAGATTCCTCCCAGCATACCCCTACAGAGACAAGTGAGGATCCTGAGGTCGAGGTCACCATCGAAGGTTAGTTCTTCAGTTCTTTGATTTCAGTCTGTTGGGCATTTTTGTCTCCAAAAAATGTTTTATACTGCAGTTTGCATCATGCACTGCTTGGTAAACATATCTAGTTGAGTTGTTTTATTGAAACCACAATATACTGAAGCATATTGGACTTACTGGGTTGGTTTTGAAATGTTGGGTGACGTTTTTGCATCTTTCGGGTGTTTTTCAAGCATTGGTAATGAAAAATACTCATTATTTAATAGCCATTAAAGTAAATTTAAAAAAGATTTTACAGCATTCATTCTGAAGAACATGTTTTATAAGCACACTGTAGTTATATAAAATTTCTACTTAACACTAGCTGATGGGATGAATTGTACCATAACAGGTGGTGTAAGTGAAGCTTCAATTTATTTGTCTAATATTGGTAGATATGAGATAAAAGCCTTTATACTTAAAACTCTCCTTTCTCATCTGAATGGCACTAGAGCCAATGTCTATGCTGTTTTCATGCCTGGATGTTGGTTGCAAGTCAGCTGTATTTCTTGCATTTGGGAGTTGTATGCCCTCTAACTGCTTTAAAGCACTTCTGAGGTTGGCTTTTGCAATACTGATTTCTGGAATGGACTAAGATTAAGACCACCAAACTAGCAATTTAGAAATTAGGCAATGCATTTTAGGACAAAGCTGACACTTCTGGCATTGCTTTCACCTTTTCATAATCCACAAGTGAAAAAGGTGATAACAGCCATTAATTTCTGTGTATATGTAAAGGTCTTCACCACAAAGCTAGAAGTGCTCTGGAAAGGTTTTTTTTAACAGAACATAATACCAGCTGCATAGGTGCAAGAGATGTCAGTATGTGATGTTATTCTTCCTAAGTAAACTATACCCTTGGTGACCTGGGCAGATGCTGTTCTGCATGTGAAATTAATTCTCTTTGCCTGCTTTAACCATTTCTTTTCTCTAGGGTTGCTAGGTTGGACAGTCTTAAAAACTCTTTAACTGCTAGGGGAAAATGGTGTTTTGGGTTGGGAAGTGAGTGGCTAAGTAGCAGCTCACTGAGAAATACCTGGACTACCAGTGACATTCTTATGTTTCTTTAAGATGATGATGACTACTTGCCCCCTAACAAGAGACTGAAGAACACTGAGTCAGCTAATGAAGCTGCCAATACTGGGAGAAGAAAAGTGAGAGAGTTCAATTTTGGTAAGATAAACATTAAAGCTTCTTTTGTCTCTCTGCTTTGTTTTGTAGATGGGTATTAGACAATTTCAGACTGCAGGAGTGAGACACATCAGTGCAAGTATTCTGTTGTAGGTGTATTGCAGTGGTATAATCATCATCCTCACAGGCTACCTCTGTTGTTTCTCATTATTCAATGTGACATTCTAAATAAGCACTGCAAATAATTAAACAAAATAAAAACAAGTTTAGTTTTTTGTCAGCTGATTCTTTGGACAAGAAGATAAGACTGAATTGGCCAAGGTACTGAATTATGAGAAACCAGAGTGCAGGAGCCTGCCTGCTCATTCTTGATATGTGCTGTGAACAATGAAGGTGTGCTGAAGGGAGCTACAATTTGGAAGGTAGACAAATGACTCTGTCATTCCAAGTGGCCTGCCTTGATCCCTGTGGACAAACAAAAAGCTGGGGTCTCTTTGGTAATGTTCTTTCATGATACCTTCTGTAGAGTTCTCACTGCAGAAAAGCATCCACACACTGTAGTTATTCTGGTTAAAGATCCTTCCCATGTCATTTGTTGCTGCCTCACACATCTCCTTTATTTATTTTTTATTGATTTGGCTTCCTGGGCAGATATTCCATGAATCTATGTACTTCTGTAAGGTTTTGTGGGATCAGGAATATGTCCTTTGGGACAGCATTTGGGGTGTTAGGAGTGCTGGGGTTTCAGACATCTGTTTTGAGTGAAATGTGTCATTTCATCCTAATTTCACTGAAAATTAATAGACATTCAGATACTAATAGACAGTTCTACCTGTAGCACTGGTTTTGGTTGGGTCAGGAGAACATCACAGCAACATCAGTAAAAGGGAAGACTGAGCAGTTAATGCTGCAGAAGCTCTTGCTAGAGTATTTCCCCATAGCAGAAAACAGCATGTAGGCTTGGTGTGCCAGCAGTGTTTGGAGGGAATAAAGAGGCTGATCAGACATGGAGAGCCAAATTAATAAAATATTAGGATGATAAAAGTTTGAGCTGAGCTTGCAATGTTGAAACCAGTTAAAGAACATCCCATAGCTTACCTGCTCTCTGTTGCTTGTCAGTTGACTTGCCAGGTTATCTCTCTGGGCTGTTCTCAAGGAAACTTTGCTCTTAACCACTTGCTGTGCAGTTAGATCACAGTGTTTTGCAGCTCATGGGTCATTCAGAGACCTTTATTCCTGGGCTTCCTAAATTGTGTTGAGGTTATTGCCCCTCATGTTCACTTTTGGGGTTCATCCAAGTGGTGTATAGTCTGTTTAAAACACAGAATGAATGTGGGAAGATTTGGAGAAACAGACTGTTTGTTGTAATGGAAAAAAGAGCAACTGTTTGTAGTTGCAGTGCTGTGGTTCAGACATTTGAAAAGACTTTGCACCTTTGTCTAGTGAAGCCCAATACTGGGTAACAGGGCAGGAGGCAGAAGGTGTTCAGTTTTCTCATGAATAGCTGCAGAATGACAAAGGCACATGCACTCAAGAGTGGTGAGGAGATGTGGATGCTCAGGAGAGAAACCTGCCTCATCTGACAGGGAGTTTCAGGATATTACATAACACTGATGAGATCCAGATGTTTGACAGCTGTGAGCTGGAGACACTTCCTTTATGTCTTGTTGGAGTCAGGGATCAGGTACCCCCCAAGTGGCTGAGAAACAGGGTGAATGATGTGCTGTGCTCTGAGTTTTCATGGAAACAGGAGGACAAAGTGGAAAACAAAATAATGGTAACCAGGGAGAGGAGTGAAAAGTGTCTGGTAAAATGCTTGATAGAAGTGGATAACCTTACAGAAGAGAGGCTGGATTTCAAAAATACTTCTGAACCAGCTATTTCAGGTTAAAAATCTCTTTGCTGAAAGGAACTGACACTGTCAGTAAAAATCTCTTCCCACATTTTTCGCTTTCTTAGAGATTGTGTCAAAAGCTCAGAAGCTTCAAGTTGTGTCTTGCAGTTGTGTCATACCATTTGAGTGAGGAAAAAAGGTCCCCTTAGCTGTTGCCTCAGGATGACAGTGATGGAAAGGGTGTATGTTTTTTCCCCATTTTGACAGGCCTTTGCATAGAGGCTTTGCCAGCCTGCAGCACCCTCAGAGTTACAGTGTGGTTTCCATTTGATCTTCTCCCAGAACACTCTGGGGCCTGTTGATGGGCACAGGAAGGTGCTTTTGGTGCCTGAGCATCATTTGGGGGGTGTTGCTGGTCTCTACTGTACTGGCTGTTTCCTGGAGCCTGTCCCCAAGGAGCAGAGAATGAGACTGTGGATGGGCTGGGGAAGCTTTTTAGGATTGTTCTTTAACTGGGATGGTGTTTCTTAGGTATCAGGAGGTCTGTATATAGGAACAGAAGGAAACCAACACTTACCCTGGTGCCTGTGGGAAACCTGAAGTGCTCTGCAGGGTGTGATTACCAAACAGGGTGATTACCACCCAATCAGCTTAGCTTTGTGGTAGGGCTTCAACTTTGCTATGTGAGCACAAAGTGTGTGACAAAAGAAAGATTTTTACTGTAACTGGTGTGAATCCAAGGGGATAATATGGTGATAATCTTGATTTATAATCTTGCCAGTTACCTGATAACCCCTCTGAATTTTGAAATATCTCTGACATAGCCTAACAAGGTGTTTTACTCATAAAATATGAAAGTAAATTAAAAAAATCCAGTGTTCTGATCAAAATGTGAGGCAGTTAATGATATTCTTTTTCCAATGGGCTATTCTGTGTATCCAGCATTCCAAATAAATATGCCTATATTGTGTTGTGTTTGATCATTAATCCCTGTAGTATTTCCACTGGAGGGACCAGCAGCATGGAAGTAGTTGCTTGGAAATATCCACGTGGAATATTTGGCCAGTGATTGTGAGGTTTAGTAACTGAGAAAGACAAAGCCTTGTGAACTTAGTGGTTTGTGTAGGAACACCCTTGTGAATGTGCTAACAAGCACTGTCCATCTGTGGTCACCATCTCTCTTGAGTAAAGCAGGGTTTCCCCTCCAGGACAGTAAGTTCTCACTGGTATTTTCTTGACTCTTACTGATAAAGCTGCTGTTAATCCATTGTTCTGTAGCTCAAGAAAAGATGGAGTCAGTGGTTGTGCTGGAATCAAAGAGCTTCATCTGACTGAACATCTGCAGTGAAAGAGGGAAATATTACAAGTTTGAAGTGATGCAGGAACAGAAAACACTGAGCTCAGGACATGTTTACCAGCTAAGAAGCTGTGCAGTACAGGTTAGCAGTAAAAAGACTGGCAGAAGCAATTATACAGATTTATCCACAGGGATGCTGTTTCAAAATATAAACAGGTTAATTGGTGTAAGGTGCATGCAGGTAAGTAGAATGGAGAGTTTGCATGGGTATGAGGTCATATGCCAAAAACACCCTTTCTTCTCTAAACAAGGTCTCATTCTTGCCCTCATCTGAAGCATGCTGTCCTACTGATATCCATGAAATTACATTTTAAAAATGTAAGCTTAAACATGCCACCAAAATCGTGTACATTTATCTGAGAATGAGTGTTTAAACCCTATTTGATACAGACTCAAAATTCAATCCTCTGTCTTGTCTGATGTAAGAATTTTTTGACAACTGGAAGTGTAATAGCTTGAATGGCCTCATTTTTTGGCCTCTGTAGTTACTAGATTCAAGTCTTAGGTGTAAGAAATAAGCTGTAAGTACACTTGCTTATTAACTCATCCTTAAAAAGCCAGCCAGCATCTGGTACTGCCCACAAAAGAGTTGTGACATTTTCCTAAAGGCACTGAGATGGTACAAAAAGCAGTGAAAACATGTCCTTTCTGTCACAGGCAGAAAATGAGATGTTAAAATTCTGCCATTTAATCCGGATCTCCATGGAACACACGATTGGATTTGGACAACTTCTGTTTTGCAGCCTTTATCTTCTTTCAGAAATAGGATTTGTGAGGATGTTTTGCAACATCAGGACTTGGAGAAATACTGGATTAAGGTAGACAGTGCCTTCTGACCCAGATAATTGTACAGATTTGCACCAAAACAACTTCATCTACTCGCTGTAAGCTTTATCAGGCTTCACTAATGAGGCTTTTCAGTGCCCAGATTAAGATAACTATCAACAGCAGCTGCAGACTGACTTTACCCCTGATGGGAGTCAGAGCTGCTGACCAAGCAGTCAGAGAAACCATTTTTGGAAGTAGTTTTAGCCTGGTTTATGATTTTTTCTTTGTTTATAATTTTTTTAAGCTTGATGGAACACCTCTACCAGTTTTGGTGTTAATCTTGTTTTATTCTATCCTTTTTCTTCCTGAGTATATCCATGTAGTTTAAGGTGCAGCTGCTACTCCACAGGCATCTGTGTGCTGCATGTTTCAGTTAGTGGTAACATGGATTTTACCAGAGAAATCCCAGTTTCATTTCTAATCTGACATGTCCTCCCCTTTTCTTTGCAGAGAAATGGAATGCACGAATTACAGACCTGAGAAAGCAAGTTGAAGAACTCTTTGAAAAAAAATATGGTATGTGTTACCCTCCTTTCAAACTACTGCCCCATGTCCCTTGACAGCATGAATGACAGCTCTTTGGCATGCATCTTGGTGGTTCAGGAGCACACCAGTGCTGGCAGTACCAAAGGGTTAAGTGCTATTAGAAGAGTTAAACCTGGGGAAAGTAGCTTATTTGATGAGCAGAGGCATTTCAAAATTGGGGGCCAGTGTTTGGCACCTAAGTGTGAAACTTGATTTTATTTTTCGGTTATGTTTGGCTTCCTGGAGCTGCAGTGTCCTTGTGGCCTGGGTGCCCCTCTTCTGAGTTAGCTGGCCTTTTTTCTGTAGTTACACACTGACTCCTTAAGTGAAATCATCTTTTAAAATCACTCTTGGGTAGAGGTTGCCATTGATAGATTGTTCCTTTCTCATTATGATTGATTTGCAGTGAAGCAACAATTACATGTTAATGGTTCTTGGAGAGAAAAAGCAACACAAGCCTTAGACTTTGGAATTTGTCTCCAGATGCTGCATCTAGACATATTTTGTGCCCACACATCACAGACTAAAACAGCATCACAAATTCCAAAATAAATGGTGATGCTCCTCTGCCCTGAAAAGTGGAAGTGCTTTCAGAATGGACCTTGTGGTTTGGAGTTCATACATGTTTTGGGTGTGACTGTCAGCTGACATTTAAACAACCCACTGAAAGCACTCAAACCAACTAAGAACAGTTCAGAATCTGATTCCCAGTATTTTAATTTCTCTAGAAAGGAGCAGCATTCTTGGTGAATTGTTTTAGTTTGGGTTTTGGTGTTTGCACGTAGCCAGCCTAAAAAACTTGTGCAGAGTCTGTTGAATACAGAGTTATTCCTGAGTTCCCATAGCAGGCCAGATGGTATTAAATTATCCTCTTTTT
>NW_008614583.1:0-12668 GCF_000691845.1 Merops nubicus | reverse complement strand
CCTCCAGCGCAGCCCGGGCCACCGAGCACGGCCACCCCACTGCCACCACCACTCCGCCACCGCCACCACCACCACCCCACTGCCACCACCACCCCGGCACCCGCTCCTCGCACAAAGGACAGAAGCCAGGCGCAGCTGGGGGGTTTTCCACTGGCCAGTGGCACCCAGCATGGCCTCTCTGTGCCCTGCCAGAGCTGCTCAGGCAGCTTCTGCCACGGTCAAGCCTTTCTGTGTTTCTTCTGCTGGCACAACTGTGGTGCTGCCACAGTGGAATCACTATGGGGGGCTGGGGTGTCCCCTGGGCATAGAATCACAGAATGGTTTGGGTTGGAAGGGACTCTTAAAGGTCATCTAGTCCAACCACCCTGCACTGAGCAGGGACACACTCAACTAGAGCAGGCTTCTCAGAGACCTGTCCAACCTGGCCTGGAATGTTTCCAGGGGTGGAGCATCTACCATCTCTCTGGGCAACTGAAGTGCTGGGTTAAACACCCATCCCTGAATGAGAGTTGACATATGGATGCTGCCCACACCCAGGGCCCTCCTGACTGGTTTTCACCCAGGGCCTGGCCAGCCTTGGGTGGGAACCAGTTAGGAGATCAGCACCAGGTGCCCCCACCTTCCACATTAACTTGGAGGCGGGGCAGGAAGCCACCCCTGTAAGAACTGACTCTCACTTGTTTACACAGTGCATGTGATGTGTGGTGTTCTGGCTATTTGAAAGGGCTCCCTGACTCTTCATGGCAAGTGAAGCTCTGAGGATGGAGGGGCAAGATGATGAGTCTCTCTTCTGGCAGTTACTGTATGATTTGGATTGGACTGATCGCCTAGGTCCTTCCATCTGCCATGGCATGGTTCTAGAGTCAGTTCACTCCCTTCTGCATATCCTATGCTGTGAGTGAATGTATTTCCTTATTCCACCCTCCAATGGTCCGGCATGTTGGATTGTTGGTGTACGATTTAAGAGCGGAGGGAGGACTTTGGTTGCTGGTTTGCCCATTAATGATACTGGCCTATGTTGGGCAAGAGGTCCGCAGAAGAGCAACCTGTGCCAGTGTCTCACCACCCTCATTGTAAAGCTGTAACTATTCCTCCTGGGGTTAATGTTCACAGCATCACTGTTGAGCATTATGCTGGATGACAGAAAGCACCTGGCAAGAGAAAATCCACCTCATGTGTTTCTAAACTTGGCACTGGGACCGTGCCAAGCAGGGGGAGCCAGTGGGAAGCCAGCAGTGGTGGGGCAGCTGGCCACAATGGCCCTGGTTGTGGTGTGACCTGTGGCTGTGTCAACAGGGGAGGATGTTGGCCTTCAGTGGGTCCCAACCCTGTCAAGAGGTTTGCTGCTGTTTGGGATGTGTCTTGGGGCAATCAGCTGCTCTGGCTTTGGGGTTCCAGCAGGGACCATGTGTCCTGGTTGGGGTGGCAGGTGGGGGTCCCCTCCGGTGGTACGCTGTAGCCTCATGCATGCCAGCTTCCAGAAATCACCTGAAATACTACATCAAAGGTCCCCCTAGCACCTTCAAGGCATCTAGGCAGGTTTCAAGCCCACCTCCTATGTGTACTCCCTGTGGTGGGTGAGCTCCACAAATGCCACTAGGTACATGAGGACTGTCATGTTGGGATGCTCCCCATGCTGGCATGGGGGTTGTTGATGGAGAACAAGAAAGCATGATTTGGTCACCACAGCTTTTGGGTGATGAAGATATGTCTTATTGGGACCATTGCCCTTCTAGTTGAAGTGCAGGGCTCCTGCCTTTGTCACAGTTCATTAGCTCCTGCCCGGCACAGGACTGAGCGGGGATTCCTATGGGTGGTGGTGGGTCCCTCCTGTCTGAACCCCTGGCAGCATCAAATTCATAGTGACCTAGCCCTGATGTGAGTGGAAAATTAGCCATCCCTAATGATGAGCTCTATGGCCATGCCACAGCATCCCGTCCCTGCAGCAGCATCCCCCCTCCAGCTCCACCTCCCATGCCACCAGCCCCAGCTGGGTGTGCCTCAAGGGGTCCAGCATGCAGATGGGAGGGCTATAACAGGAGGCATTTCAAGGCTACGAGGTGGCAAGTGGTTCTGTGCCATCAAGCTGCAAAAAGCAGGACCTGGATATGGAGAGAAGCAGGCTTGTAGGCAAGAGGAGGTATATCCCCTCCACATGTGGCCTGCCCCCCGGACCAACCCTGGCAGGGCTGGTGCCTCTGTGTGCACCTCCATGGGCTCCAGAGTTACATGGAGACCCCAGAAATGGTGAGAATTTGCCCTAGCTGTAGGTTTCCAGCCAGTCAGAGGAGGGCAAGCAGGGTCCGTGTGTGTGTATGTGTGTGTTACACATACCCAGGAGCCCACGCCCATCTCACCACTTGTATTCCTCAGTGCCGCCTCCCTAACAAGCAGCCTGCCAAATTTCAACGTCTTCACCCAAAAAAATAGCCACAACCCCACTCCCCTTCTCCAGCCTGCTGGGCCAGGGGGCATCTTGGCTCCCACAACCCTTTCTGTAAGCAGGACTGGGATGTTCACCGCAAGCTATAGATGACCTGGCTGCCACTTACAGTAAATCTGAGTAAGTTGTTTTGGGCAGAGCACGTGAAGTCCCACAGGCAGCAAAGCAGCTGTATCCTACAGGCATAATCATCTGCCACAGGCATCTCCTGTTTCCAGCACGCCCTTTGGCTTTCCCAGCACCGACCCGGTGCATATCATCAGCATGAAGCTGCTTTCCCGGGGCTTCCCCACCTTCCCAGAGGCTGCTGATGTCTTTGGGAGAGGAGCTCTGTCTACTGTCACGGGGTGCTTTTGCTCCTGCTGTGCAGGAAAGCCAGCAAGGAAGGATGCTGGGGCACTCAGTGCTTGCCAGCATGGCCCCACAAACCGCTGCTCAGCCACCCTCATGCTGCTTCTTTCTCCCATTGCTGCCCTTTGGTCATTGGCTACAGTCTCCAGAGGAGAGACTGGAGGAGTTTTCATCTTTTTTGGGTGAATGTGAAATCTTTGCTGCTGTGGTGTCCAGCAGATGAACCTGAAGCATCACTCAAGCATTGCTTTAAGGGCTTAAGTGGGATTTACATGGTGAAGATTCCTGCTCTAGCCCTCTTCATGGGCAGGCAACACCAAGCACTGGGAAAAGGCAAAACTTCCCTTAACCACAAGGACTCTTTGAGCCATCAGGATCATGTTTTGCATTTTTTTCTCTGTTACCCACAAGGATTTTCTCTCTACCCACTTGCTAAGTGAAAACCACTGAGGGTCTCATGTCACAGGTGACTCCAAGGTTTGGGGCTGCTTTGCACCCCGAGTCCACTGGAAGGTGTGGGATACTCTGGTAAGAGACTCAGCTGCATCTGTTGAATGACAAAGTAGCAGAAAGCAAGCAAGGCACTAAGCTGCCCAGATATCTCCCAGATGCTGAGCTCTGCCACCCATGACCTAGCAGCCAGGGGACATTGCCCCAGAGCACCTCTGCCAGCCCCATGGTGTCTTCTGCAGTTGGCCCAAACCTTCCTGGCACAGGAAAGGATGTACAGCAGATACAGGCAAGGGATTTTCTAGGGTAGGAGCCTGCTCTAGTCTGTTTTTTCAGAAGCAGGTTGCAAGCTTGTACATTGGAGGTATTTTTCAATTTGGTTCCTGCAGTGGAAGTGATCAAATAATTGGTTATACACCCAGCTGGCCCAACAGCTCATGCTCACAGAGCAGAAACTTGCTGTCAAGGCTGCTGGAATGTGGTTCCCTCATGATGCGATGGCATGTTTTTAAGAGGATGTTGAGACCATAAGTGCCTTTCCAAGGCAGAATGGTCCAGGCATGCTGCTGCCAAATCACTGGGCCAGATTTGTGCCACCTTCCTCTCTGTGGAGCTGAAGGAGGGTTGTACCTGGCAGCAGGCTTTCCCCTGTTCCACTTGCCCAAGAGGGTGCTCCCAGCATCTTCTCCACCTCTTGTTCTTTCCTTCCCTCTCCCACCAGTTTGCAAATCCAACAGCCCATCTCTGACCCTACCCATCTTCCCATGCTCCCCATGCTCATCGTGCCCAAGCAGGCATCCAGAACAATGCTGCAGCTTTGAGTAAGGATGGAGGACATGCATCCCCACAGGAAAATGAGGCTGTCCCAACAGCAGCCCCCAAAGTGATGGTGATGTGTATGTTTCTTTTCAGAGCAACCATTTTTTTCAGGGATTTGTAGCCCCCTCTAATGTGTTTTCCTCTCTCCTTTGGGGTTAGAATTATTCTGGCTTTGTGCAAAAACCAACTCTGAAGTGCTCAGGGAGTGGAAACCTCCCATTATACTTTTGAAAAGTAATATTAATCTTCCCTCTCCTTTTATGAAGTGCCCTCTCCCTGATGGCTCAGGACTGGAGGTAGGCATTTGATGTGGAAATAGCCTTTGCTGAAAGCCCTTTTGATGTTTGATTTTCATAGGGCCAACTCCAGACCAACCACAAGGGGCACTGGGTGCCGGTGGGGCTGAGCCCCAAAGGGTGCCCAGAAAGGACATAGGACAAAGGGGAGGTGCTGCCAGACCCTTATCCTGCCTGCCTGCTGTTTCCCTGAGCAACAGGCAGGTGTTTCCGAGGCTTTCAAAGACAATAAAACCAGAGGGATTTCCATTCATGAAAACTGCCCTTGGCCTGATTCAGCTCCAGGAAATAAGGTGGGTGCCCAGCCTGCAGAGAGCTGGAGTGACGGGTGCAGCTCTTGGCCATCAGTGCTGCCTACCCTCCAACAGCATGGCTGGCATTTTGGCATCTCCCCATCAAACACAGAGACCAGAGGGGAGTGCAAGAAGCAAAATTTGGCCTTAGCCAAATTGCCTCCTGTAGGGAAGCAGTAAGCTCTTCTCTCCTTCCCCTGCCTACTTTCCTACTGTTCTCTTTCATTTAATTCCTCAAAGCGCTTTTAAGAGGCCATTCATCTGAGAGGCACTGCCTAAAACAAAGTTGTATTGTGTACATTGGGTCAAAGCAAGATAAGAGCTTCCAAGCAGCGGGGCAGTAAAGGTGGCTTCTTCAGGCACTGGCAGCTCTCACAGAGCCCACAGTGTTTGGGATGTGTTAACCCACCAGCTGGGATTTGCATAGGTACAATACCCTTCTTTACTTTCTGGCAGGTTCTTGGCCTGCAAACTGTTGCGTTAAACCTTAGACCAGTGTGTTGGCCCAGTGATCAGTATCACATTATTTACTTTGTCTCTCCCCTTTTTCTTTTTGGAAACAATATCCATTTCATGCTTTGTCAGCAGAAGGCAGGGCAAAAGCTCACCCTTGAGGGTGTCCCACTGACCCTGGAAGCCCAACAACAGCCTCCGCCAGCCCCCAGAGTGATGGCGAGGTGAACATTTCTTTTCAGACCAACCGTCTTGGTTGAAGCCAGTGTTCTGGCAGCTGCTGGCTTTGCCTACTCTCTGCAAATAGCTCACATCCTGCATGTGCCTGTGCTGCTGAGAAACAAAAGGGTTTGCACTTTGGTCTCTCCCAACCTATGTGTTGTGAGAGAAACCCGGCTGCGTTTTTATTCAAAAGCTTTGTCCTCAATAAAATATGAAGATGTTGCAAGTTTTGTCTGATCCTTGAGGAACAGAAGAACTGTTGGACATCTGGAAATCCTGGATGCAAGCAACATGCTGGCACAGCTCAACCCTAAGGCATGTGCTTAGCAAGGTCAATGCTCCCAGGAGGCAGGGAACCAGCCATACACGTGCTGCGCGCTCCCTTTGTGCACGGGCAGCAAAGCTGATGCCTTCCAAATGCACTGGATTTGTTGCACATTTTGAAGACATCTGTGCAGTTGAGGCAGTGATGGGCTCAGGCTCCCAGCAAATGGCCAAAGGATATAGCTAGTGTGCTGGGAAGCTGAACTTCATGCTGCAGTGGCCGATCTGCTAGCATGTGCCCACAGATGGCTATGCCACTACAGCTAGGATTTAGTGAATCTGAAATTTAGACATTTGATGGTGATAAAGTCCTGTATGATGGTGTAAAGTTGTGGGGGGGGTTGCAGGGGTGAGGGAAGTGTTTTCCTGACTGTGTCTAGAGGATGCATAGGACTCCATAAGGCAAGTGTGACAGCAGAGACACGAAGTGAATTCTCAGTGCCCTTAAGTTCCACATGTCCTCCAAGAAATTAACATCCTTCTCTTGGGAACCCAGCATTTTCCAACCAAATTCTCTCTTTGCGTTTGGAAATCTTCAGCAGGGAAAGAACCTTAATGCAAAGGACGGAGAGAAAAGGTCTTAGAAGCTTCTTTAGAAGCTGATCTCCAAGTTGCCTTTGCTTAAACCCTTCCTGCCCATCACCTTGGCTGGATGAGGAAGGCATCATGTTCATGTGCTGACTTTTAAATGACTACCCTACACAGTGCTGTTTGTTTTATTTCCCCTCTTAGCGTTCAGAGGCTTCTCTTCTTGCGCTTATTTACTGTAAAGCAAAGAAAGCCAGGGAAAATGATCTCCAAAGCAAACAGAGCCATGTTTCCATTTGGGAAAACTTAGAGGGAAAGCGCATGTAGCTAAGCAACAATGCATGATGGTAAATGGTTCATTTTCCAAGGCATGAATTGCATGTGGATAACTGCAAGGAAAACAACTCCAGCCAAGACGCTGCCAGAGTTTGAATTCTTGGCCTAAGCAATTAATAAGAAATAAGATGACTTTTCAATACCACCCAGAGTTCTCTGGGTTGTTATGGTCTTTTTTTCTCAGTCTTTCAATCACCACCTAAAACCTTGCATGGGAGTCTCCATTACTGCAGCTGGGCAGAGCTCTGAGTATAGATGTGTTGCAGCGAGGTTCCCTGAGCATGAAGAGCAATAGATCAGTTCCACCACATCCCAGGGTAAAGGATGGGGACACGAGAGTCCTGTGACAAGACTAGGGACCCAGCCATGAGAAACATCCTTCTGTTTAGGGATGGAGTGAAGCCAGCATTCAGTCATGAACTAGCACCAGTATCGGATCTCAACCTTCCCCTGGCAGTATATAGGGATGGCTTTGCTCACAAATCCTTCCTAGTGAAGTAGGTAACCTCTGCTGCCAGAAACGGGGGTGTTTGCTTACTGTGGGGTAACGTTACAGAGGTAGATGAGGGTACTAATACCAGGATAACACTAGCTATGGGATCGTAAAATCGTTCAGGAAGCTAGGAACAGGAGAGTTTGCTAGAAGATGAAGAGGTGAGGTCTTACTTGGTTGGGGGCATAACGTCCATGTCACGCAGCTGCTGTCTCATGAGTAACAGTGCCTGGCTCAGCCACAGGTGAAGGATTAGGGAACCCTTTGGCTTTGCATCCTAGGGCAGGAAAGCTATCGTGTTATTGGGGTCTTTTTTCATAATAATAATAAATCTACAGAGTTCGAGCTTTGCATTTGCAGATGTGACCACTCATCTGGGCTTTTCCAGAATTCCTCCCATAGGAATAGTGGTGCCACCTTCAAACCAGTGCTGGCAATTCAGCCTGAAGGTCACCAAGAGGGATGGCAGCAGTGTAGGGACAAGACCTCACTTTTCCTAGATGTGCTGTGGATTTCCTCTTCCTGCCGCCAGCATCACTGGCTGTGATCAAAACATGCACTGCCATGTTTATTAAAAAGAAAGAGTTATTGCAGGAAGGTATTTGGATTATTTCTTTCCTTCAAGTCCTACAGTTCCTCTTAAAATCAGACCTGAGGAATTTACAGAGTGGTTATTGTACATTCCTTGGAAAGAAAAAAATTCTGAGCAAGTAGTTCCAGTGCATTAAAGTCATGAATAGAGGAAGTGAAAAATATTTTCAATTCCTGTACAGTGTTACATTTCAAAAATGTTTAGGACATTAGAACTGGGGGTTGGTGTGGCTTTTGTCTCTCACTTTTTTCCCCTCTGATTTCTCTGAACTTGTTACAAGTCTCCTTCCATTTTGCTCACCATTTCCCAGCGACTAAATAGAGAGAGGCCAGGAACGATGACAGAGATGTGAAGTGCACAAAGGGACTGGAGTGTGGTCCGATAATTCTGTAATTGGAGCTGCTCGAGGCAAAATTTTTTTCAAGCCAGTGTAAATGGGGATCGCTGAAACCCTTAACAATCAGTCTGTCAGGCTGCTTCTTTAATGGATTGCTCTGTTTAACTCTCTCTGTTTGTCACTGGCAAGATGACAAGAGAAATTAGTGTACTGGAAAATATAAGGTAACTGGCAGCTCCCCGGCCCGGTTCCATGGCCCCGCAGACCCTGGGGTGTCACAGTCCCAGAGCCCGGCACAACGGCTGCTCTGCCACCTCCATGCAGGGGGAGGAGGAGAGCTGGCAACTTCCTGCCCTTCCTAGGGGTAGGAAGAACTGCAAAAATACCCTGCAGCTCTGGGACTGACCCAGCCAACCCTAAACCTTGACACATAGTGAAGAGTGTGTGGGGAGAAGGACCCCACAGCCATGGGGTCCCTGAAGGCTGTAGGCTGGGACTGGGGTGGGGACAGGAGCTCCGCGTCCTCCCAAGGCCAAGTCACAAACCTTTCATCAGATGCAAATGGGTTTTGTCTTCTGCTTTTACATCACAGATACTTTTATTTTTCCTTAAGCACTCTGGGTTAATGTCAGTCTTCTGAGAGAGTTGGGTGCAGGGTGGGAGCACTCGCTATTCGATGGGTGCTTCCAGTGTGCCTGTGTGTGTGTGCACGAGTGCGTGCAAGTGTGCACCGCTTTGGAGATGCTCCGACACCTCCATTGTTCGCAGCCAGCCTCTGAAATTTGGCAGCAGTGATGCCCCGAGGCTAAAGATGTACCTTTCGCTTTTCCCATGAAATTCCATTCTGGTTTGGCTGAGCTATAAAAAAAAAAGTTTGAAAATCGCCATTTCCCTTCTGCTGCCTGCATTCCTCAGGAAAACTTTGGCAGCCTGTCAAAACAATAACTGAACGTGAACTTTCTAAAGAGCTGGCCGGGTGCTGTCTGCCAAAGCAGCAACTCAGCAGAGCTCAGCGCCGCGTGTCCTTTCCCTCCCCCCCCCCGTGCCCATCCCCGGGCACCCTTCAGCGCAGACGTGGCCACCCTGCACACCCAGGGCTGGCATATGCTGCCCAGCTGCACAAGCCACACACGCCTCCTTTCCCCGTGCAGGAGAGCAGCTTTCTGCTTCCAGCCTCCACCGTTACTCCTGCGACTTTTGGGGCAGAACCCTCTGCAGCAGTGAGGAACGGCCAGCCCAAGCTTTGCTGAGGAATAGGTTACATCCAGCTGCAATAACCTACTTGTGGACATTTATTTAAAAGTTTTTTTTTTTTAAAACGTTATTTCCTATGTTAAAAGAATGTTGTTTATAACGCAAAGCCAAGTGCTTTTAAGTTAGGAAATGCCTAATGTATGATTCCTCACGAGCTCAGCTCTGCGGGCGTGCATCATGCTACAACCTTTACGTACGTGAGCCCCTGTTTCAGTCTCTTTCCTTGTCGTGTCGACATTGGAGGGAAAAGGGCACAAAAAGAGCAGCTCCGACAGCTGTAAATAAGACACTTCCTAACATCTGAGTGTTTCATTTGAATGTTTTTGCAGACCGCATATTATTCTTTAATACAGGTTTTTAAGGCAATGTATAATTTTCAAACCAAAGCACCCAACTTCAGCACACTTGCCAGAGTTTTTCCTCACCACAGAAATGTGGCTGCATCTGGGGTGGAGTGAGGTGACTGTTTTGCAGCCTGTTAGGACGTAAAATTAAAGCAGAGAGGAGGAAGCACAGCCCTTGTTTACAACACCCATTACATTTCACATGAAGGTGCAGGAGGATGCAGGGAGGGACTCTGCTACTACTTCACCCCTGCAGGGATTAATATTATTAATCTGGTGGTAAATGCTTTGGTCTCTGGGGTATCTTAAGGGCTCAGATTATACAGTTCAAGGGGAATTGCTGCCAGCACAGTGTTGCTTCAGGAAGACAGGATGAACCTCTGCCTTTCCCGCCACTTCTCCTGCCAGCAAGCCCCAGGTTTAGCATCGAGCTGCACTGAGACCCCATTGGCAGTATCTGAGCCAAAGCAGGCCAAGCATCCCACCTTCCTTCCTCTCCTCAACATCAGGAGGTGAGAAACAGGCAGGAATAGTCCATTAACTAAACCAAAGTGCCACAACTGGTTGCTCTCATGCTGTTAATTGCAAGATGTGGCCACCCCTGTGGGAAGCTGGCCACCAATTATGGGAGATACCCCACAAATCCTGGTGTCTGCGCAGCACAAGGCTAGTAATTTTGTGTAGCATTTACTGCCAGCCAGGGAGTCATCCTTTCTGAGGCAAACACAGCTCTGCCTTCCACAAACTCCCTTCCAGCAGGCCCTGAGCTTCTGCTAATGGTGAAGCTAATACTTGGATCTCAGGAGACGCCAGGAGTCTCCAGCCTGCCCCAAAAATCTCTCATCATTTTAGTCCATTTGGCTGGCAGCGCTGTGGATCCAGGCCCCTCCCTCCTCCACCCCTCCATCTATAAAAGCCTGTTGTGGCCTACATTCAGCTGTCGGATATCGCATTATCGTGGCTCGGCGAAGAGGAAACCGAGCAGTTTGGCTCAAATGGCTTTTCTGTGTTCAGCCTGTTCCAGCGCGGGTCTGTTCGGCTCCTCCTGAAGCACATGGAAGTGCTCAAAACTTCAATATTTAATCTTGCCTTGAAATGCAAATTGTCAGACCCAAGGAAATGACAGCGAGCGGATGCACGGCCGCGGACGTTGGCACGTCGGGGAGGCAGCAGGCGCTGCGCTCGCCTCTCGCTGTTCAGCCTTAGCGTGGGGCACTGGCACGAGCACCGTGCCCCTGCTCAAGCATTGCCACTAGCACCGTTGGTTTATTTCAGTTTTTGAACGTAGCTTTTCCCAACTTGGAGCAATATAGTGCTCAGTCAAACCTTGAGCATCTCTCAGTGCTCGGTGTGCTCCCGGTTTTGTTTCTGTTCTCCAGGGTCACTGACATGGTGCTGGATGCTCAGGCTTTGTGCCTACGGGGGAGAGACATGCAGGCAGAGGGGGTTTTCTGGCTCACCCCTATTGCAAGGCAGGAAGTGTGGAAGGAGAGGGATTGCCCCATGCATGCGTGTTGGGAGCCAAGTAATCCTTGTTATATTATAAGCACAGTTTTGAGAAATAAAAACACATTAATATTCTGTTCTCTCAAGGCATTATCCTACTGTTTACCATTACACACAATCCTTTGCCTTACATTGCATCTTTGATTAAAGCAGCAATGAGAGAAACCAGTGCTAATAACAAAATGTATTCTGCTTTAAATCACTAAAGTGAAAACATCAATAAGCTGTAACCATCAGTGCCGCCATGAAAATGAAGGCAACCACCATGGGAAACAGCAAGGATGAAATCCACTTTGCCAGCATAAAAGCCAAGTAATTAGGTCTTATGTGGGTGGAACTTATAATGAGGTGCAGGAAGGGGGAAAATGAATTTCAGCCTGAGCCTCCCTCCCTCCTTCCCCCAGCAGAGCTGCTAATCCAAGTCGGGGGGCTGCGGTAGGGACGGCAGCTCCGCTCCTCAGTGCCGTGGGGGCTGCAAAGCGGCATCTGCATCTCCAGCCGTGCCCCCCGCCCTCCCTGCAGCCCTGCCCCACAGCCCTGCCCCGCAGCCCTGCCCCACACACTGCCGCTGCGCAGCAGCCAGTTGGTAGCCACCCTACCAACTTAAATTGTGCTGGGAGGGGGCTGTGCTTTGGGAGGGGTATTTCACTTGGAGCAAGCTTGAACTGATATATACTGTATTGGCCTAAGGAATTTAATTTAAAAATTAGAAAAAGGAATCTTATCTGCTTATCATGGATTAATCAGAGTTTGTGGATGGGGATATAAAATTAATTTATCTGCAGCGAGTTATTTGAATCAAAGCCCTGTGCTCCTCTGCAGCTGTCCGTCCCCGAAGGAGCTCTGTTAATGGAGCAGCGCTGCTCTCAGTCACTTGCTGTGGAAGTTGAGACACATCAGCAAACTTCAGTTCCTCTGTGTCCAGCACTTCCCACAGACCCTTACGATGGGTACAGCCTTTCAGTCGCTCAGTGTTGCAGTCACCCTCCGGTTCACTGAATCCAGGAGTGTTTTCAGGAGCTTTCTACCTGGTGCTAGAGCAGGAGAAATTATTCATCACTTTCTCTTCTGTGCTTTAAAGTGCAAATAAAGCGGACAACTTCAGTGCTGGGTTTTCTAACTTTCCCTGACATCTGCACAGCAGATCAAGGTGCTCATCTGTCCTTGTGCCTGCCACACTGGTTAGAAGTCTCTGGAAAGGGCTCTTCCTCCATTTCTCAACAGCTGTCATTTTGACTTTCAGGATGCTTCGCTGCACTAAGACTGAGGCTGGCTGCCGAGCTGGCTGCATTTCTGCCTCCCGTCGGTGCTTGTGGGTTGCGGGCTCAGGGTCTGGCCGTTGGGATGTGCCTGGCAGGCTGGTTCAGTTTTGCGCGTGTTTGCAGCTCAGATTTATCGCAAAGCTTGTGACAGGCAGCCATCCGGTTTGGTGCCTTTTCCTCTCCTTTTTTTTCCCCCTGGTTACCTTGCTAGAAAGAGCGTTGGGTTTCCCCAGGGGTTCACGCTCTAGTTAGGGAATGGTTATGATGCCCTGTGAAACTCTCAGGTTATTCTTTTGAAACTACAGCGGGTGGCTGCCAGGGACCTTGTAAGGCAGGGGAGGAGAGCCCGTGTTTCTGGCAGCAGC
>NW_008614582.1:0-22161 GCF_000691845.1 Merops nubicus | reverse complement strand
CTTTACAGAAGTCCAGATAGATGACATTTAATCCTGTGTCCACTGATGTAGTCACTCAATGATAGAAGACCACTAAGTTGGTCTGGAGAATGTTGGATGAGTGAAGTGCTGGGGTTAAACCCCCAGCCCTGAATGAGGGTTGGCGTACAGATGATGTCCACAACCAGGCAAGAAAGACCCTCCTGATTGGTTTTCACCTGGGGTCCTTGGGTGGGAACTGATCAGGAGATCACCACCAGGTGCCCCCACCTTCCACATTAACTTGGAGACAGGGAAAGAAGTCATCTCTATAAGGGCTGACTCTGGTTGTATCAGAGTTGGGAGGTTTGTTCACACAGTGTATGTTTGTGGATTCTGGTTATTGGAAGGGCTCCCTGGCTCTTCATAACAAGTGGAGTTTCTAGGACAGCAGGGCCAGAATGTGAACCTGTCTCTGAGTTTCTACTCTATAACTGGGCCCATGGCTTGGCTGCTTGTCTGGCTTGCTCCCTTCTTCATGTCCACTGTGGTGGGTGAGTGCACTGACTTGTTCCTCCCTCTGGTTGTCTGGCACTTTGGATCTCTGGTGTGTGATGTGGGAGTGGAGAGTGGAGTTTGGATGCTGGTCTGGCTGTTAATGATAATATCATTCTGTATTGGGCAAGTGGTCAGCAGAAGAATGGGAGATTTCTACAGGTATCTCCTTATTCCTGTTTCACCATGTAAGGTAGCTTAGATGGAGCTTGGTAGAAAGTAAGTAAGGCAGGTGCCAGAAATTTAATATGAGTAATGCTGAAGTAGCGATCAAGAAACTTGGGATGGTAAGGCTGTAGACAAATATTTAATTACCTAAACATTTAAGGGAAACAAATCACACTTTCTAAGCAGAGAGATAAATTGATGTGAGATCAGAGAATTGGGGAGAACAAAAAATACATTTCTAAATAAAGGAAAGGAATAAGAGTGACAGCATATGAAGTGTGAATTTACTTAATTGCTGTGTAGAGAAAGTATCTAAGTGCTTTTCCAAGGTCACTCAGAGAATGCAATCCACATCATTTTCTTTTCCAGAGTCACCCTAGTTCATGCTTAATTAAACTATGCAAGCTCTGCACACTCTAGAAAATGCCCTTTTTATTACATTGTGTGCAATTTGCATTTCTGAAGGGCATTTGGGAACCATGACATCACCAGAATGAAGGGCTTCTGGTAGCGTTTCTCCCATTTTTATTCATTTGGAGTTGTTGACTTTTGTTCCATAGTTCATTTCTATTTCCTGCTTGGACATTAGCACTGGATTGTACCAGAATGCTCATTTTCCATCTTCAATGGCTGTTTCAGTTCTTCTGACTCAGCAGCCCCTTGGGGCTGACTCATCCTCCAGCTGCAGGTGTGCCCTACAATTAATTCTCCATTTTAGTCCTGTGAATGAAAGGCCAGTGGGTCAAGCAAGTACTTGCCTCCTACTGCTGGTGGGGTCAGTGTGGAAGGCGCATGGGCTGCCACATGGAAGAAGGGAGCAGCACTGCTCTCTGCATGCTGAATCTCTCTTCCATTTCCTTCTCTTCTGGTCTTGCCTGTAGAGTAAAGGGTTTTGCCAGAGTTTTTCAGAAAGCCAAGTACCAGTGAGGCCAGGATGGTGCAGATTTATTTGGAATGCTCCTGAGAGCAAGCTAGAAATAGAAAAGAGAAAAAGAAGTTAGACCAGTAACTCTGGTTGATGGCATCTGCCTACTACTTGTAAACTCTATAGCATAGGGCTCTCTTTGGAGCCCCAGTTTCTCCTGGTTCCTGCTGGAAGTGTTCTCTGACACTGCTTTGTACCACGAGCAACTGGGGAGAAAACCACAGACCTTTTCTTTTGGAGGAAGGCTCATTACAATTATCTGAGCCTCTGTGACCTCAGGATCTGATTACGGTGCTGAGGTTGAGCCTTGAAATTGTTACAATTAACACTTAATGAAGTGACTACAGAGTCCTGCAGTTACTCCCCACCATCTTATTGCATCTGCCTCTCATAAGCATAGCTACCACCTGATTGTTATGATTTTTAAGAAGTTAAACCTCATATTTGGAGTTCATCTTATAAAATCCCATGCAGCTGGGAATGTAGAGCCTGGGCGGGTCTCCTCTGTCACAACACAGGCTGGATGAGGTGGCCAAAAGTGGGTGCAGATAGGAGGAAAAAAAACCTAGCCAAACAAAAAAAAACCCACCAAAAAAAACCCCCACCATGCTCTTTGGGCTGGGAAATTATAAGGAAATCTTGGGTGACAACTATGTGGAGAGGGCTGTGCTCATGTCCATGCTGGATTGCTGTCCCACCCTGTATAACAGCTCAGCCAGGAGAATGAAGGGAGATAGATACAAAACTGACACTTTAATGACTTCTTGCCACCTTTGGCTTGAAATGGAGTGTACGTGTGTGCAGACACACTTCAGTCTGGTGCAGCCCCACTAGTAACAAACAGTGGTTGGTTCCTTCACTTTTTCTCAGGTATGGATTGAGACAGATTTGGGAGTAAAATGGAACATAATAGAGAGTTTATCTCCTTTCAGTTTTCTTTTTTCTTTCCCCTTTGCCCCAGATTTATTTGCCTCTGTCTTCCTAATTGCTGGGAGATTATGTCCGAATCATTGAACTTGGAGAATCATATGATATTTCCCCTTACATGGCAGCTGAGATTTATCTTTATTGTTGTAGAGAGTCATGTCAACACCTGCAGGTCAGCTGAGGATAACTTACCTCTTGGTATTTTTGATAGACTACCAACGAGGGCAAGCTGATACAAATCCTGTCCCTTTGGTGTGGTGGGCAGAGAAGAATATAGAAGTTCACCTAGCTTGACATTGGGTACCTCCAGGATCCTTTTTCTCTGTAAAGACACCAGCTTCCCAATGGAAGATGTGGAGGGAAATGTTAACTACCTACCCATGAAAGTAGTGAACTAAAAAAACCTCTTCAGTGTCCTGCTTTACTCTGGAATATTTTGGCAAATGTGACCAGGACTTTGAACGTAGTACTGGTAGCTTCTATAACGTTGCTTGATACACAGGGTTTGTGGGAAGCGTTTCTAAGGTGCTTGGAGCTTTAGTACAGATGAGTTTATAGCAAGGGGAGGAGGATGCAGCTGGGAGTAGGTTACCTGTTGACATGCTAACAGCTGTAGGGGGATGGGAACTACCCTTTGAATTTGGGAATTGATGAAGATACCAAAAGCTCCAGGCTGCCAGGTGGAGTTGTAGAGAACTTTGTTATCTGGCTGTAGTCACTGGGCCTTTTGGGGAGCTCCTCTTTGGTGGGCACTAGGAAGGAAGAATGCATTTGCAGTATGAGGACTGTATAGAGATCTGAGCTCTCTGCAGTGAGAAATGCTGCACGTTTGCTGCAGTTATCACTAGAGGCATGCTAGATTCCTCAGGGAAAAAATGCAGAGATGTTCACTTTTCAGCTGTTATTCAATTCTTTATTGGTGGTGTTGTAAATTCTTTAGAGTTTGCTTTCCTGAGAGTCCTTTTCCAGGTTATATTTAGTGAGATGAATATTGTTTTCTACCACCTCTGTCTATGTTGGTCAGGGATAGGAAGGATCAGCAGAGGCAAGACACTCAGGTATTGGAAGGGCTGTCAGATCATGACCTGACAGACCTGAGCCAAAGCAGAAAAAGTGACAAAAAAGTGACAAAAATCACAGAATGGCTGAGGTGGGAAGGGACCTCTAGAGGTCATCTGGTCCAAGCCTGCCTGACCTAGAGTCAGTTGCTCAGGACCATGTCCAGAAGGCTTTTGATCTCCAAGGATGAAGTCTCCACAACTATTCTGGGCAACCTGTGCCAGTGCTCTGTCACACTTGCAGTGAAAATTTCTTCTCTTTGCTCAATTTTCTTTCTCATGTTCAAATTCTCACTATGGAAGGAGAGCAAAATAGAAATATACTACTTATAACCACTTGCACACAAAACCCAGTCATTCTAAGAATATTTAGTTCACTGTTCCTCTTATCCTTGTCAAAATGTGTATAGATGAAATCACTTCCATGTCATTTGCAGCACCAAAGTGCTCCTAAGTATAGACAGCTTAGTGACCTTGTAGCAAATGTCAGCAGTCAGTTAAGTCACCACTTAGCACTGACACTGAAGCTATTTAGGAAGTAATGAGTTGGCACAGCATACTAACTTCTGGAATAATTGGGAGCTTGCTAATGTCTGATGCATGCCGCACACAGCAGTATAATTTAGGGAAGAGAGTGAGTCACTCCTGCTGCTCCCAACTGCATCCCAAGGCATTAAGTTTGTCTTCGCTAAAAGCATCATCGGCTCATCCCTGGGTTTCTTCCCTGCTGTACTTTGCCTTCACTTGTCTACATTGGAGCTAGCTCAGGATTTTCCCATTCAACCCAAGAAGACCAGATATCTGTAGTTATTCATAAACACTGTGATGCTGAGGTTAACACTCTAAAAATTATCCAGCGTTGTAACAACAATGACAAAATGGCCTTCTGCAAACCCACTGGTCTGAAGCAGGCCACGAGCTGCTGCCAGGGTCTCCCTGCTGGTGGGCTAAGGAGAATGCTTTATTGAGCCCTCCCTTCTTTGTGCTAGGAGAGCCCAACCTTCTGCTAGCCATAGGGGAGACAGGGTCTGGTATCCCAGTCCTGGGGCTTCACAGAGCCTACACGTGGAAATAAGGACAGATAAGCAACCCCCTTCATGCCTTGGGGATGGTTCTGCACCTGGAGAGGACACTGCGTGGCAGCTGCTTCTGCAGCTTGTTTTGTATGAAGCAAACTTTGGTCGGAAGCACCTGATTTACATGAACAATTCAGCAACAGGGACCGAGAGTAAGCTTGCTGCTATTTATAAGGATAGGGTTTGGGCCTTCTCTTATTTGGTTAAATGGTATAATTGTTGTTGCCAAGAAACAAAGGCACAGAACAGGGTTACAAACCATTTTGCATGGGAAAGCAGAAGGGATGCTTGGATGCTCACAGCACCTTTCAGCACTCCCTTATTTTGGCAGCACGATCTTGAGTAGATACTAGAATGTGCCACCTCGGTGTGCTGGATGGTGACCCTCCAGTAGGTATCACGCATGCATAACTCTGTATTTCTGTTTCATGTCATCAAATCAAGACCAGTCTTCCAACTGGTACATCTATGATGATAGAAACTTACTCCTGAGGAGTACACAGCTTCAGTCTGAGGCAGCTTCTGAGCAAGACAGACTACTTCTTTAACTGAGTTTATTCTCTGATGTCAACAAATCAAATCTGAATTTGCTCAGTTTAAATATATTTTCAGAAAAATCCACCGTTGGATGCATCCTATTACACAAGTGTACGAAAATCAAAGGAAAATTTATTAGGAAAGGTTTCCATCTTCTTGGTTTTTTTTACTGTTTCTTCTCTCTCTGAAATCTTTCACATGCAGATGTTGATGGTTTGTCAAGCACACAAAAAACAGCTCAGTTTCTGCAGAAGCAAGGAAATAGAATATCTACAGAAATTGCGAAGAGTAGAAGCAAATGAAAGATCTTTTTCAATAACTTGCAAGGTTATGGAAAACAAGGATATTCACGAACCTTCTAAAACTGAATGCAAAGCAATGAGATTGTATTTACTTTGACAAGAGAGCTTTTTTTCTCTTTGTATTTAACCCCAAATTATTTGTGTTGCCTCCCATAGCAACAAATTCAATCCTCTGGAAATGTATTTGTCTTTTGCCAGTAATATCTATTACAATAAAACATATGACATGTATTGTCAAGAGCTCTACAGGAGATAAAGATGGAAATTCAGCAAAGGCAAAAAGAAGCTATTATACTGTGTTCAGCACACCAAACTATTTAACTTCTTGTCTCTAGTCTTTCACTCTTCAGGTCAGCAGACATTTGAAGTGTTGCCAAGATAACATACTCCTTTTGCATGGACTAGAGATTGCTTAGTAGTAACCTCTCTGCCCAGTTAAAGGCTGGGCTGAAAAAAGCCTGCAGGTCTCTGTGGATTTCTGCCTTGTCCTGCTTGGCTGCATGCTGAGAAAGAACCTGCAGGTAGTGATTACCAGCAGGTTGTTAGATGCCTTTCAAGAAATAGCATGAAAGAATGACTTCAGCTGCTGCAAGTTGTTTTTGGCTTACTTCTCAGCAGTTTTCTAGGTAGGTAACAGAAACACTAAGAGCATCATGTTTAATCCATGTGATTGTGGCACTGCTGGGGACCAGGAGAGACAGGAGGGCAGGGAGGTTTGCTCATCCAACAGGACTGGATGGCTGAAGCAGCATATTGCACCAACACAGCACTTTTGGGCTGGTGGATCCTCAGGTCGCTGCACTGCACACGGGTTTATTGGGCTGGGCATCATTGCGCTGTGTACTGCTGGAGATGTGCCACTGTGCTTCAGTGGCTGTAAATCTGGTGTCCTTGCCAGAAGCGTCAGAGGTAAAGAAGAGGTACTCCCTTTTGCTTCTGAGCCTTTGTGACTAAAGGGGAAAAGTTATGCCAAAAATCTTCCCTTGCCTAGTCCACCTATCCTCAGTTCCTCTGACACCTGTGATTTACAATAAGCAACATAGCATCAGAAGCAGCTCAGGGAGTGGAAAGAGTCCTGTTCTGGAGGGAGAGGTGGTTTCTGACCAGGAAGACCACACATCGAACTGAGCCCTTTTGGATCTCCTCCTTGATGCAATCCATGGACAGAGAAAGGATGGAGCAAAGATGCAGACCTGCATCTCTGCAGTGAGAGATGGCACTGGCTGGGGAGGGGAGCAGAGCTGGACTTCAAAGGGTTCCTGTCTGTTTAACTTTCTAATAAATTGCATCATTAAGGTAGGCCAAGCAGGGACTTGGAGCCCCTGAAATGGGAAACACTTGCAAATACCACAGGACTACTGCTGCATATTGCAAGGAGGGAAGAGTGGATGAGGAGGCAGAGTGTCCAAAGAGCTACTATCTACCCGCATGGGAAGGAACCTAAACCAACTATCAAAGACAGGGAAAGGATGTTTTGCTCTTTATTTTTATGTGCTTTCCTCCTGTGTTCTGAGTTTCTGACTACATATACTTCCCTCAGGCAAGATCTATGTACATAGCTTCAGGGGCTGCAGTCAGATGTTCTGGACACCCATAGTGGGTACATTCCATCTTCTGAGGTTTTAGGATGCAGGTTAGACCATTCTACTCATGATGTTGCTGAACAATAACCATCTGATAGCACAGCAATGTAGTCAAATCTTCCCCCCAAAATAGTGGAATACACAACAGATTCAGTGGAAACCTCAATAGAGTTCAGCCATCTAAAATTTCCACCTAAGACTTGCATCTTACTCCATCGTGTAGTTGAGGATCATAGAAGTTTGAGTCAATGTTTTCAGGAATTTTCTCTTCTTGTACTGCTGCACAGTCATGAGAGGGCTTTTTACTCTGAACTCTGCATGATCTATGACCTAGAATTGCAAGAAAAATATGCCTAAGAACACCACAAAACAGTAAAGATTGGAGATTTTCCCACATGATTTTCCTGACTATTGGTCTAGTTTATGCTTCCGAAGAGCACCCATTTATCTCCTCCTGGCTGTTAAAGCTTAATTTCTCTCTTGTTCACTCTTCCTACTGCTTTTTACTCTATAGCTGCTGTGGACAGCTAAGCTGAACAAAAGAGAGAAAGAAAGGATGGAAGAGAAAAAGGTGAAGGACCTCCACCAGGAATCTCTCACTGATAGAAATTCGAGGTATCTCTGTGATAAGAGGATAAGAAGGTGTTTACAGAGGTCTTCCTGTCCGTCTTTATTGTCTGTCATGGGTATTACTTGCAGTTAAGTGAAGCAGAACTGAAGTGTTATTCTGAAATCGTTCCTGGGTCTAAACTCCTCAAACCATCATGGGATGACAGCACTCTAAAGGAGCTGACTTTACCCAGTCTCTGCCAGCTCCACCTCTAGTCCCATTCCCAGTAGCACTCTGAGCTATTTTTCAGTGAGCATTTTTCAGCCAAGTAACCCTCACAGCCAAGTAACCCTCACAGCCACTTCTTGTGCCTTATCTGTTAATTTGATTAATATTCTGGATTGTGCAGCATCATCTTCTCAGAGCAACCTCTCATCACTGGGAGGGTGCAATGGCCAGTTTCCAAACCATGCAACATGCAGCACTAGAGCTTGAGACAGCTTACAGAATTGTCCTGATAAGCAGCGATGAAGGAAGCAGGGGCGTTAGTCACAAGGAGACCAGGGCTTTGGCAGTGACAGCTGATGTACAGCACCTGAATTTCATTTGCAGTCAGCTCAGGCTGCAATTCAGATGTTTAGATGTCTTTTTGGGTGTGGGTGGGTTGGTTTTTTTTTGTTTTTTTTTGTTTTTTTTTTAGTATAGCCACAGAATTATGCACATTGCTCCAGCTGCTGTGTGTGCACCAGACCGAAAATCTCTTTCAAATCCCCAGTGGCCTGCAAAAGCCCCAAAACAAGCAGCAAGGATTAATTCCTCCCCAGATAAGATTTTCCTAAATCCTAACAGATAATTTGTTTGAAGTTTAATTTTAGTCTTTTATTACACACGTGGGCCTTATCTTCATTCGGAGTTGTTAGCAAAATTAAACAAGCCTCTTCAAACAGGAAAGGGAAGCATAGCAAGAGCCCAAGCAAATGAGTGAAATGCAGGGCTAGTAGCACTAATGGTGGGCTTGTGCAGTGCTGGCAAGCCCAAACCCTCAAGGAACCTCCAGTCTCTCATGTTCTTGCGTGTTTGACCCATGCAGTAGGAATACGCTCTGGGTTCTGGGATCCCATGATGCTCTAGCCACATGTGCCGTGATCTATGTTAGGGTACCTATACCCTGCCCTCCTCCTGGTGAACAGGGTGCCTCACTCCATGGTTCCCCAACTCTTGCCCACCTCCCTGCGCTGCAGCAGCTCCAAGTTTGTTTCTATAGGTGCCAGAAGGAGTTACAGCAGCAGTGCAAAGTGAAACAAAGAAGAGAAGAAAACCAAGGTTTTTTTCAATCCTTTGAAATGTGCACTGTACCAGCAGTACCACTGGTTGAAGTCTATGCTATTGCTCTGCATGGTGAATCCATATCTTCACCAGTGGGCTGAACTCTCTTGCTCTAGCCACTATGACTTAGGAGCGTGCGGAGGATGTCATCTTCTCATTGCACCACTCTGCAAATAGGATTTGGGACCTCAGTCTCAAGGTGTAGAAAAGTGTCTGAACACATTAGTGTTGCAGTGTGCTCCTGCTCAGGGTGGTGTTCATAGGAGCAGCTAGACAGCTGCTGTTCTTATGCTATTTGACCTCAGTCAGCACTGGACCAGAGCCCAGCTGACCATGTTAGTATTTCATATATGGTCTCGTCTCTATAAAACTCAAGATTCTCTTCATACAGTGCTCTGAAAGTCTTTCCTAACTGCAGTTTTCATTAAACCCCAGATCTAGAAAAGAGAAAAAATTACTAAGGTTACTAATGACTTAAACCAAGCCGGGAGAATAGCAAAACCTCTAACCTCTGCCTTTAAAGCGGTTTTATTTTTTTTCCTTTAGCACTGCTAGGACCACATGGGCTCCCTCTAGTGAGTACCAGACCTTCTGCACTGAAGCTGTGAAGGTTACCTGGAGCTCATCAACTTGGGCATATAAAACTGCAGGTGATAAAGTCGTTAGGGTATGGTATCTATAAGATTAGGCCACAGAACAAGATGTTGAGGACCTAAATTGCATTTTCTGCTCTGTCCCAAATCCATATGTACATGGTCAAGTTACTTAGGGCTAGACTGACAGGAATGTCAGGATGATGCCAGTGTGTCCCTTGGGCATCCAGCCAAACAGCCTCAGGGCTGCCCCTGACACCTTGCATAGCTCATAGGTAGAGGAAGGCACCTCAGAAGACATTAGAAATTGTGGTGGCCACCCACAAACTACTTCTTGGGGTTTTCGCGTCTCAGGATTTCAACATTTGACACTGGCTTCCCTGTAGCATAGGAGTCCCTATTATCAGGAGGTTGGGTTTCACAGCCCAAGCCTTTCTTGGAGCTGAATCTGTGATGAACTCTATGGAAAATTTTTGTGGGATGTGCTAGATGAGTGCCATCTCTCTTCCAGTGCACCTCTGTGGGTACTTGCTCATATGCTGCACTGAATGCAGGACCATGCAGGGTGGCTTTCACCTTTGTGAAAGTAAGGAAGTGTATGCATCTGGGGACCTAGCAAGGGGAACGTGGCTCATGGCAGAGCTGTGTCCTGCCTCAGCCTGTGAGAAACGTGTGATTGCTCATCAGTATTTGAGAGCTTTTAGGTGGAACAGAGGTCACCCTTTAGTAGCTTCTCGTCCAGTACTGTTTCTAAATTAAAGTCGTTGTGATCACTGTAGATGTACCAACTGTGCTCCAAGACAGAGTGGAGCAAATCTGGAGATTTAAGTAGAGGAAGGACATCCTGGAGGTTTTCACCCAGACTTAAGACAGACATGGAGTTGTTCAGTCCAAATTGAAAGGTGTTTCTGACCACATGCACAAGCATAACCACAGGTGCCCAGTGAACTCTACCAGCAAAATTTATGTTAGTTAGGGCTTGGGGTACTGCAGCCTTAGGCAGAACACAGGTGTCCAAGCCCAAGGTCCCATGTAAGCACTAAGTGTGGATTTCAGCAGTAGTCTCATTCTACCTCAGTTCCCAATCTTAAACTTTGATAATCATATTTCCTAATCATCTAGATGTATTATCAAGGTAGCCAGCTAATTTATTCCTTTTCTATGGATATAAAAATAATTATGATTAATATAATTTTTTTAAAACAAAAGATTTTTGTTTCAGGCTCTTTTTGTATCGCAGTTAAAAATTAAGCAAGCCCGTCTAGAGTAAGGATGTACAGTAATCCCCCTTCCACACAGTCTACTAATGATCACTGATATAAAAACATTTATAACTGGTAACTAGCTACTTCAATGGTTACAGGTCTGAGACATACATTTCAAGGACAAAGTAGAAGGCTGAGTATCATTAGTTCCTAATATTTCTCATAAACGTCAGGAATCTGGTGTATTTCCACCACAGAAATGAAGACATGTTGATCCTCTTAAAGGCAGTCTTGAGGCATGGGGGATCCCAAATCTGACGTCCGTGATGTGTTGAAAAAAAAAAAATTTCATTCAGCTGTAACTTTCTGATAAAGGAGATTGGACTGTATAATTTAATTTAGGGCAGCCTGCTAAAAGAAACTAAGAGCCAGAAAATGTCTTCATTCTTGCTGCCTTGTAATATGGGAAGGTCTGTATAGAGCTAGATGGAAAAGAACAATTTTTCTATGTTTATGTATTGGACAGCAAAAGGACAAGAAGCAACAGACAAGTTACTGTAATAGACATTCTGGTTAGATAGAAGAAAAGAAATTAATCTCAGTGAGTGTGGTCAAACACTGCACCATGTTGCCCAGGAGATACTTGGAACTAGATTGCACAAAGCCTCAGTAGTCTGACCTGATACTTGTCTTGCTTTGAGCAAAATGTTGGACCAAATGATCTCCAGATGTTCTTTTAGCCTCAATCTATGATTCGGTAATATACCAAAGTCCTTTTAACACATTAATTTACAAGGTTTTTTTATATTACCAAGAGGTGGCAACATGTGTTAATTCACACACATATATGCTGGAAGTAGGCAGACTGAATTCTACAGGCAGGCAAAAAAATAGGCTTTAAATATCTATATGTAATTTCACAATTTCAGAAAGTAGCCACCTGCTCTGAGTCTCAATGAAGGATTTTGAAGTCTAAAAGTCTGGCTGTTCCTTAGTGGTGGGACCACATCTTTGTCATGTAGCTCACAGGCTCAGTCCTATAGGTACAAATTAAACTGGAAGGAATGTGTCCAGAATGCCATTTTCAGGCTTTCTACTTGCATGAGCCTGGAGGTAGTGTGGGTTTTTTGCTGTGTGTGTTGGTGTGTTTATTTTTTTTTTCTTAATTTATTTATTTCTAGAAAGACTATGCTACCTCAGAGTAAACTATGTAGCAGTATGTTCCTCTACAAGCTCACTGGGATTAGGCCAGTTCTTAAGAACTTATTAACAGTGGGTCACATTTATACATTAATTCTTTCATGATATTTTCCACAAATTCATTTTGAGTATTCCTATTTTTTTACAAATCACCCACTTTGATACCAAAACTATAAAAAAGTATATATTCAAGTGTCTGTGGAAATATTACAGCAAATAGATGAGTATGTTTATGTTCCTCCTGAGCTTGCATAGTACTGCTGGGCTGTTTGCTGTAAACAGCAACAGCATGTGGTACCCTCACACTGGGAAGAGGGAAAAAGCGTTTTCGACAGCAGCCTGAGTAGGACTGTAACCAACACAACATGCTGTAGAAAGACTAAAGTGACACTCTCTTGCTGAACAAAGACCTCTAAAGACAGATAAGCAAGGTAAGGCACCTGGGTATCAATATGGGTAGTGTAGATAGGGCAGAATCTGAATTCCTCTGCTATGGGACTGTGCATCCCCTGTGAGATGCAAAGCGTGCCTCTCATAGACTGAAAGCCATTCTGATTCAGACTGAACGCTGGAACTCGCTCTCATTAGAAGTGAGTTAGGTAGTTTGGATTAGTCTCAGGCAATTTAGATCTCCGAATCCAGAGTTCAAGTGGCCAAGCAAGAATCTTCCTTCATTTCATCACCTTGCTTTCATATCACCTTGCTTTCATATCACCTCTAAACAGTTTGAAAGTGTGAGCTAGTGGAAACTCAGTGTTCAGAGACAAGGAGACAAAAAAATCCCCAGTGTTGTCATTCTGATAAGGAGTTGACAAGGCAGCAAGTAAATTCCAGATATTTGGATTGCCAATGGTGTTGATATCAAGAGTGATTTCTCTTTATTGTGGTCACTTTTTATATCATTGAAACTTTGGGATTCTTTTTCTTCTTTTACTTCTGTACTAGTCTAACTTTTGGTGAGTTTCTTAGTATTTTGAGATTCACACATATTCAGGAATGGATTTAGAGCAAGTCTTGCCTCTCATAGTTCAACTTTACACATTGTTTAGGGTCACAGCTAAGCAGGAGAAGTGTTGTTAGTCTTCGTGGAGAATGATGCTAGTCCTCATAGTCGTAGCCTTGAATGGTCAACTATGTTTTCCTGAAAGCACATTGCAGTAAGTCTCTGTGTGAACAGAGCTCCGAGATTAGTCAAACCTTCACATGCTCTCCAAATAAACTTTATCTGCAGACCTTTCAGCTTTATGCAGTGATGGGCACAAACCAAAAGAAAGACTGTGCTTCAAACAGCTCAGACATTTTAAGAGGTAAGTTCAAAACACTCAACCCAGTATGGGGTCACTTTTAACAACTTTATTACTGGAAGAAAAATTCTCTCTGATCAGGAGCATGGTCCTGAAATCTGTAATGGGATCTGATTTGTGTGGTTTGATTTCATCTGGTGTTTTAAGACTGTTGGTTCTTATTTCTTCATGCAGTATTAATTTGTGTTCTCTGACAGAATAAGCACGAGATTCATTTACATGAAGAACCCCTGAGGGCTGGAATGCCCCAATACTGTAACAATACCTCACTTCTATTTACTTTTTGTTGCAATGTTGTTTTTTCTCCCCAGTGGTTACTAACTACTTTCATCCTAGCATGATGCCAGCGTAAAACCTGGGAGCTGGTTAAATCCTTCCTTTAACAACAAAGAAAAACACTAGCTGTAGTGGCAGGCATGAACCCAACAGGTGATGCAACAGGAGGGTTCACTCCCACATTGCCTCTTGCTGGCGTGGCACGCAGTCCAGGTCATGCAAGCACTGGCACAGCACTACTGCCCACAAGGTGCCTGTGGGGAACATCTCAGGTGCAGCCTGCATGGGACAGCTCTTTGACTCTTATGTAGATAAGGCACAGGGCTGCTCCAAACCATGAAGTTTTCCCTTCCTTTCACCATAAATCACTTTTCTGTATCATTTGCTAATATGTTTAGCTACTGTAAAATTCAGTAAAAGTATGCCATAGGTGGAACGGATACTTGAGTGGAGGATGTTTTACAGAGCTGCCTATACTACTGCTGCTCACCTCAAGCCCATAGATTGTGAGTCAGACTTCTGAAAAGTCACAAAATCATGCCATTTTTTTTTACTTGCACATAGGATCATAAAACACCGCTGAGTTTGTGTAGTTTACACAGTGTGCAGCTCGCTCTTCCATGGCAGGACTCCTCTGTTCAGGCTGGGAGCTGAGCAGCATGGTCTCCATCGCTTTCCTGAGAAGCTGCCTCTCCTCAGCTTTCCTGGACCTCTTCCTCCTGTAGCCTGGGGAGGTGTTTAGTGTCCACAGCAGGCTTGCTTGCTGGCAGGTGATGGCCTGGTGCTTGGACTCTGCTGTGGGAACATGCTTGCAGCCCAGCTTGCTGTTATCCTAGTTGCTCCTGTGCCTTTTGTAAGTTTTTCAGACCCTGCTTTTTCTACCTGTCGGCCTCTGCTTGGCTGCCTTTCAGCCTTTGAAAGGACTACAGTGGCAACCCACCATCACTAGCCCCCTTCCTCTGTTCTGTGCCTGCCCTTTATCCCTTGTGCTTCCTGGCAAGGAGGTGTTCCCAGCTGCATACCACCACCAGCAGCAGACCTGCTCTGTGCACTTGGACATGCCATGCTTTGCATCACATGCCTGGAGGTATCTCTTGCTGCTGTGACTAGAGGGTAGCCCAGTCCCAGGACCCAAATATAACACACCACCAGTGTGTGCGTCCTGTTGTACGAAGGTAAGAACCAGCCTCTGGCTTTTTCCCAAGTAATAGCCTTTTTTTTAATTTTTAATGTTATTAGAGATTTGGGTAGGGTATGCTGCAGTGCCTCACAGCTCCTTTCTTCATAACGTTTTGCAACAGCATCTGGCCAAACTACAAATGCACCTCGTGTCCAAAAGTAATTGCCAGGGTTCAGCAAAGACATCAGTCCTCTCTCTGACACTTTTTGAGAACAAGATGGGAGCCACAAATGGGCCAGTGACAAATCTGGGGATGCAGGAGAAGAAACCCTCTCTGATCTTCACTTTTGTAATTGTGAACTAGTCCTTCAGTCAGGCTCTAGGGTGGAGAGCATGGAAAGCTGCTCAAAGACAGAGGCACAAAATAAAGTCAGAGGAAAAGGGCCCATCTAGAGCCAAAGGGCAGAAAGAGATCAAAACCAAAACACAAAGAGGAGGGAAAAAAGCCAATGCAACAAGCATAGGGAAATTCAGAGTAGATCTATTGCAAAGAGGGGGGGAAAAAGGGAAAGGGAATCTAAAAGCTAGAAAATTACCCAGTAGGCTCATAAAGGGTGGGTAGATACACATTCTCAGGCTCTAATAGTCCCTTAATTTAAACTTTTATGCTTTTATTTAGGGTTAAGAGAAGGAAGATGGATGGGCTTGTTGGCACATAACAAGCTACTATTTTAGGTTGCAGTGACTATCTTAGATCTTGGAGCCCTAGGGATAATATTTTCTGTATTGTGGGCTACCTCCATAGTGCTCAATTCTGATGTAACTATGCCACAGCATGCAAAAACTTCTATAACTCTTGTCTCAAAAGGAAGGATTGAAACCTTGGCCTTTCCAACATCAGTGAGAAAACTATTTCACTTCAATATGAATTTAGAATTTCATCTCAAACGTGGAGTTTATTCAATACTGAGAGCTCTGTGAACTTAAGGTCATCATCAAAGCTAAATCATGGGAGTTCAGGTGTTTTTTTCCCAGAAAATATTGTAAGTTGGCAGAAGTTTCTCCTATTCCTCATAAGTGGAGAGGCTGTCCAGGATTAGTATAAAATGAGCTGAAATTCTTACTTTGAAGAGGAATTGCTTTGTATAGCAGGGGCAGGTTTCACAAAGGTGATTAGAAAACAAGCATTTGCACACAGGACTTTCAATGAGGACGTTATCTCCTCTAATCCGAGAATTCTCTCTTTTTCCTGGCTTGGGGCACATGGTGCTTTACAGGCATATACAAAGGCAAAACAGCCATGTGCTCCGGATAACTTACATTCATATTAGATTGACAACATAATGAAAGCTGAATAATGTTATATTTGGAAGTCGTTGATAGAAATCATCCCCAGCTCGTATCTTGAGAGGATTGTAGGATGAGTGGTTATCTATGCCTCTGCTGCTCTGCTTCTTCTTTCGCAGTCATTTCTTTTCTCATCTTGCCTGGCACTCTTCAAAAATAGCCTCTTTAAGATATGAAATTTATCTTCATTCTTCTAAAAAAAAATATCCTCCTAACTTTTTGGACGGACTCTTATAACTCTCCGATTATGTTTTAGAGTTGGTGCACTCAAATCCTCACTGATTTCCAGGATGGGTCTTAAATCACACATTATATACCCTTATCCCCCAATACTCTGCTTTGGATTTACAGTTCCAGTTAAAGTTACATCTGTGAAGGAAGATGACATCTTGCTGCTCCCTATCCTTTTAAAATACCAAATCGATTTAAGGGCTTAACTTATTGTTATAGTTTATCCCAAACCTTCTGAATCAGTTCATTGAATTTTAGCTGTAGCTATATAAAATTCTATACAGTGAAATTATTTGGCCATACTGAGAATGGCTATGCCATGATCCATCAGTGCCACTAACTCTGAGCAATAAAGAAGTCCTCCTTTATTCTCCATTCATTTCAGGGGATTTCTAAAACTACTATTGAACATCAGGAGTATAATTTACTGGGTTTTAATTTTTTTTCTTCTTTTAAGGAGCATATCAATGATATTTACCTGAAATGCACTTCACCGCTAAGTGGCTTCAGCAGCTGTCAAAAAGAGACACTTGGAAGATCCAACAAAATACAGACTTGCAAGACTGACTGTAATAGTGATCAAGATAATGGAAACATTTGTAAGGAAGAAGATTACAATTCAGTTAGAGAGGTGATTTAGTAAAGGGAAAGCTGCATGGTTCTGTTAAAAGAAGATCATGTATGACAAACGTATTAGGGTCATTTCAATGCAGTGCTGAATTGATAAAGATGAAATCGTTGACATAATTCATTCAGATTTCAGGACAGTATTTGCTACAGACAGTACAGGAGATCGATTTACAAGGTCAGAAAGGCGAGCAGAGGGGACAACTCTTGAAATGGAAAACAAATTGGTTTAGGCACAAGAAACAGATGGTGTCAGTAAAACGAAGCAATGCAAGGTGCGATGAGGTAGGGCTGTGCCTGAACGCGAACACCGAACACCACATGATTCAGGTCCCAAAGCATTTGTTGTGCTAGGAATGTGGATATGGGCAGGCCTTCAGTGCTTTACAGTGAAAAGATTTGCAAACCTCTCTGGGGTGATTGATGGAAAACACCATGAAAATGCAAATCATCGTGGAGAAACACATGCAGTAAATGCACTTCTAAAAGTCCTCTATGGACAGCGGAAAAAAATGCATGAAATTCACAGGTGATTAACCACTTCTACCTGCTTTTTAACACCATCTGTGCACCTTGTTAAATACCAAATTGAAACAGATACATTCTCCTGGTGTGTCAGAATCTGCCCAACCACTAAAGTTAAGAAAAATGACATTGTGCTGCTAGGGAAACCATGAACAGTGCAGAATTGGAGGTCTGGAGAGCAGAGTGCACTCTGTAGAAAAAATGTCAAAGGATGTGCCTTCACCAGGCTTTAACTTCTTTGTTCTTACTGTGTGGATTTTTTCTCTTTATTTTAGGAATAGACTAAGAAACAGTCTAGAACAGAGCACAGCTGTGAGCACAGCAAGCCCAAAGGAGGGTCCTAAAAACTATCGAAGTTTCACCAAAGTCTCATTCTTTGTGTACATAAAACGGCTGCCATCCTACACAAACACGGAAACAACAAGGGGCCACATTACTCAGTACACCAATTAATGATAGTGTTATTGCTTTATTTAAAGCAGAAAGACATCTCAAAGTTTGCATAGGAATTAGGCTCCTTGTATCGTTTAAAGTTCTACCACAGGTCTCTCAGTATCTTCTAGATCTAAAGTTGCTTAAACAGTGTTATGATGGCCTCCACTTCAGTGGTGAAAGCACCAGTTAATTACATTTATTCCAGCCTCTAAATGTATCTATTTCTGTTAAGCAAAGATGGTTCTACTTAACAAGAATCTTAATATAAAACTTTGAAGTCGATGATGAAGAAAACCCTTCATGGAGGAAGTATTTCTGGCAAAAACATGTAGAATCTGACCTCTTCAGCTGACGTTTGAGTATCTTTGGCTTCTTGTCTCTGGATACAGCTAACCACGCCAAATTGCTAGTACACACCCTCAAAACCACCCCTTGTGCTCTGTTGGAAGGTTTTGGGAATCTCCCTCACAAAAGAAGGCAGATGTAAAACAGAGAGGTAAAGGATGTACCATAGAATGGTATATACATGGTATATATAAATTTGTTGAAATTAGTTTTCATTCGTTTCAGTATGCTTGGCTTAAAATTGTGACTCAGAAGCTGTTTCACAATTTTTATTTGTCCCTATAAGCTGCCTTGGGAGGACAAGGGAAGGGTGAGGGAGGGTACCCACTTCAGCCTATGATTTCTGCATGCTGCTGAATACAAGTCAGAGCTCTCAGCCCTTATCTTACCTAGCTTATGGGGTTCTGGTTGGTACTGACTATTTGGTGCCTCCACCATTTATCAGAGTGAATAAATAAACATAGCGTCCACATATGATGTCATGCTAGGACCAGGAGATCGTAGTTTGAATTAATTCAGTGACCAACAAGCATGAAGAAAAAAAAAAATCCAACCAGCTTTTTTGGTGAAAGGGAAGAGCTTTATTTTAAAAATAGCTAGGAACCCAAAATAAAAAGAAAAAGGTATTGAATCAAAAGGTAAAACAAGTAGCAATAAATAACTGCCAAAGTTTGGGGTCAGGGCCACCCCCAGAACTGTAACAGATGATCTCTGTTATTCCCCTTTGCCCCCCACCAAAGAAAAAGGGAATAAGGGAGACAGACTTATCGATTAGAAAAGGAAAACAGCTTTAGTACTACCACTAATAATAACAGTAAAAATGTTAATAAAATAGAATATGTACAAATATATACAAAATCAGTATCAAACCCAACTCCCCCCTGATGGCAATATGTCACCATCACCCCCGGCTGGGGAGCAGGACCCAGGGAAAAGTCCCAGGCTGGACTCACCCACAGATGGGCACAGGAGCTGGATTCTGGACTCAGTTCAGGAACACAGGGCTTGGGATCAAAGGCAGGATGGATGAAGACCTCCTCGGATGCAGCCACTGCAGAAGCAGCAAAAGCTGAGAAGAAGGTGAAAGGGCAACAGAAAGGGTTGCCGCTCCTGATCCTTCAGCTTTTACTGGATATGATGGATATGGGATGGAATACCCCACTGGTGAAGCTTAGTGTCACTCATCTTGTCGGCTCCTCCCTGTAGGTGCAGCTTTGCTTTCTGCCCCCCTCTGTATGGTACACAAGCTTAGCAGTGACCTTGGACTGCATACCAATCCCTGGGAATAACTCTAAACATGAAGTGTTATCACTGCTTAAAGCAGGCAGTCTGAAAAAACATGCTGCTAACTTCAGACAATGCAGTTAATTAGAAGAGCTTTAGCTGAAAAGTTAAATCACTGAACAGAACCAGCCCTGTTCTACCCCAAACCAGGACACATTTAAAGCTCTAGAGCTACTTTCATTGGAACTATAATTTAATAAGATCATAATCTTATCAGTTAAATGTATAAGACAAGTGAAATTTTGGAATAACCACACAACTTTACATAATATCTACATCTTGTCCAGAGTAGTTGAAGTGCTGGGGTTTAAACCCCCAGCCCTGAATCAGGGTTGACATATGGATGATGTCCACAACCAGGCAGGAGAGACCCTCCTGAGTGTTTTTTACCCAGGGTCTGTCCAGCCTTGGGAGGGAGCCAGTTAGGAGATCACCACCAGGTGCCCCCACCTTCCACATTAACATCAGGTACCCCACTTCATAACAGCATAAAAGCTGGCACTGTCTGCAGTGGTTTGGTGGGAGCTTACTGATGTAGTGAATGTACTATGTAGGATCTCCAGTTACTGAAAGGGCACCCAAGCTGCCTCCTGTAGGCAGAGCCCCCAGCGGTGGTGGGATATCAGCAGAGGAAGAAGTATATCTATAATGATGGCACCGTTAGTTGGACTGGTCACCTGGGTCCTTGGTCAATTTGCTTCTGCCTCCACATCCAGCTATTGTAAACCTTTTCATTCATCCAGTGGTTGGCCATCTTGGATTCCCTGCATATGATTTAACGCTGTGGGAGGGATCTGGCTTGCGTGTTGTCCATTAATGGTAATATCCTTCCTATTGGGATCGGTGGTCAGCAAAAAAGTAGTTTAAAGGGAGGTGTATACTTGAAAAGACCATCTAAGTGCCCTGGTAGCACGTGGTCTCAGATCAAGTTATAACAGTGAGCGATAGAGGCCACAGAGGAAAAGAAGCAGGCATTGTCACCAGTAGAAAAAAGTGGCAGGGACAAAGAAAGAGACAGTCACACTGGAACATTATCTAGTCCAGTGGCTCCTGTGATAATGGCAGGGTTCAATTTCTTCCCATCTGATTCAAACCTGGAGCATAGAAACAGACCTCTTAACTTCCGTTAAACCCATTGCTCTTTCATAACTGTTTATGTGAGGAGGGAGAGGTTATATCCTTCCAGTTACGTTCTTATCTGGGATATGGAAACCCAAGCTTCTAGGGAGATAAAAGAATGCTCAGCAGACTTCACCTAGAAAAGGCTGAGGTTGAAGCCCTAAAAATCTGCATAATCTGAACATAAAACTGGCAAACTTCACCTCAGAACCCAGAAAAATTGCACACCGAAACTCATTTTCAAAGACATTTTCAAATGGAAAATTATTTTGCTGTGATATTCTCAAGTTCTATTTCAATTTTATTTTTGTGATCTCCATCAATGGGCTTTCTTTCTTTCTTTCATTATTTCTTCTAGAATGCACAGGCTCAGGCTGGCTGTCCTTTATGTCCCCCAATTCATTCTTTGTTCACAGTCTGCTGAGTATCAGCCACATACGTAAAGTGACGGTCTTTGTGCTGAAGAGTCTGGCGTGGTCAGAGCAATAAATGTCTCATCAATGGTCAGACAGCTTTTGGGGATTTGATATATGCCACCGGTTGAAAAATGAACTTAAAAGTCTGAAAAGCCACTCATATGTCAGCTCTGATGACAGTACTAGGTCACTCTTCAACTTCATAGTAGCAGAAAGTAGTCTGAATTCCCCACCTGTATTTCTTAGTAAAATGAGCTATTTCCTATATTTTTCTAGTGCACTCAGAGGAACATAAAATGCAGTACACGTTTCCTTAGTACCCATCAGTTGTGCCTGTCTGAGTCACTTGACAAAATATTTTCCTCTGATCTTATACTGCATTTTTAGGTACATCAATAGCAAGAAATTTTAAGGGAAATAATAATAATGAAGGAGGGGAGCAATGAGAGACTTTCCAGTCTCTCTTGAGAGACCATCTTGACAGGTGGAGTTTGATGCCTCTGGGAAAACAGAATTCACCCGCACTTACTCTATATTCAGTTGTAATGAAAAGGCCTTAAAACAGGCTCTGAGAGTTTGTACTTTCCTTTACTGCTATCTTCCAGTTTCTGCTGGCTTATTCTTAGGGTGAAAGTAAGAAGAGCCATGAATTCTGCTGCTGAACATGAAATAATTTCTTTATAATTCCTACCCAGTTACTTACTATCACTAGGAGAAACAACAGTGCCAAACTTTTCCAATACAGCCTAGAACAAATCTATTAATTTTACAGATGCTTTTAAAGAACTTAGAGCCTTCTTACCTGAGTTGGATTCAAACAGCCCCCAGCATCTTCCAGAATCTTGTCCACAGCCTGGTGTTCCCTCATAGTATTCAGTCATCATAGTATTCAGTCCCCTGAGCTGGAAGACAGGAATGGAGAACAGAATAATCCCCTCATAATCCAGGAAACAGTAGTGAATGACCTGCTAAGCCAGTTGGACACCCATAAGTCTGCAGGGCCAGATGAGATCCACCTGAGAGTGCTGAGGGAACTGACAGAGGAACTTTCCAAGCCTCTCTTCATCATTTACCAGCAGTCCTGGTTAGCAGGTAAGGTCCCGGATGACTGGAGACTTGCCAACGTGACGCCCATCTATAAAAAGGGCAGGAAGGAGGACCTGGGGAAC